>NC_056739.1:1500085650-1500385650 GCF_019279795.1 Protopterus annectens
CCAAAGTGATCCCTCCAAGAGTATGTCTAGGTATGCACAAGTACTAAATTTCCTCAAGCAACCCCTTAAGGAGTAAGTGCAGGTATGCACAAGCTCCAAAATGAAACATTCACCCAAGTGATCCCATCAGTAAATTGTGCAGGTATGCACAATCACCAAAATGAAACATTTCCCCAAGTGACCGCTTCAGTAAAATGACAAGGTATGCATAAGCACCAAAATCAAACATTCACCGAAAGTGAACCCTTCATTAAAATGACAAGGTATGCATAAGCACCAAAATGAAACATTTGCCCAAGCAGTCCCTTCAGTAAAATGTTCTGGTATGCACAAGCAACAACCAATCTCCCTTACATTTGCATATTCTGCTAGAAAACTGCTGCTTAATGGTGTAAGTTCAGGACTATTTACATGCTTAGCATGCAAATGAGCTCATTATAGATTCATGTCTATGAATCGTACTCATACACGTATGTGTAAAGCTTCTTAACAGAGTAGTAGCTGTCCCCTAGCACTTTTGTGTTAAGCATGTTACGTTTTTGCAGTAGGGGACATGTTTACAACAGCTCTTTCACATGTAGGGTAGTGTGGTGGTGCAGTAGTTAGTGTTATCACGCCACAGCAAGAGGTTCTCTGGTTCAATTCTCAGCTGGGGTGCCTTCTGTGCAGAGTTTGCATGTCCTTTCTGCATTCCTGTGGGTTTCCTCAGGATGCTGTGGTTTCCTCCCACATTCCAAAGACATGTTTGGAGCATTTCTCCCCGGGCCTCCACTGAAAATGGGCTCTGTCTCAGTTGGACTTTCCCAGAAAACAAATGTTAAATAAATAATAAATAAATGTATATATTCATGCTGAAAGTCCAGGATTTGCATATCCACATAGTGCTACTATTTGCAAATCACTGCTAGGAAAATACAAAAACCTGGACTATGAAAACTTTCCATCATGTATATATTGCACATTACACTCAGCTTCACTGTACATTGCACTGTGCTTGTTCACTAGAAAATATATACGTACAAAGATTTTTACCATGTAATTAGTGTGAACTTCTCTGTTATTGCTTACATTTCTGCATCTTTTCTTTGTGATTATAAAGCCGAAAAACCAAAACACCGAAACCGGAAAACTGTGAAATGCAAAACATCGAACGTAAACACACCATACACCACACAACACACACACCAGCCTCCCCACATTAAAACAAACAAAACACACACAGACACAGCAATACAAATAAATAAACCTACGTTACCTATAAGCAGGGGGGCAAGCCCCCCTGTGCCTCACACCCCCCCGCTACTTATATATACTAACTCTGACGTCGCACCAAACAGAAAAAGACAGCAAACTGACCAATACACACTATAGTCCCCTCGCACACACACACACACACACACACATCACAAATGCACAAACACCACCACTTTCAACACTTACACACCCATACTCTTACCTACCTACCCTAACCCACACCTAAAACTTCCGAACACACTCACATACACTCAAATCCGTACCCAAAACCCATAACAAAACTCACTTACCTTAATCTCCAACTATATCCACATACAATTAATCTCCAACTATATCCATATACAAAACATAAATCAGGCACACAGCACATCCCACGTCCCATAGCGCACCACCAAAACTGCGAATTTGGATTCATGGATATGGGGTTTCGCTATTTCAGAAGTTCGGTTATATAGTCTCAAAATACTGACATTCGATATTTCAGTATTTCAAAATTATAAAGTGAATATATATATATATATATCTATATATATATATATATATATCTATATATATATATATATATGTGTGTCTGTGTGTGTGTGTGTGTGTGTGTGTGTGTGTGTGTGTGTGTGTGTGTGTGTGTGTGTATGTATATATATATATATATATATATATATATATATCTATATATCTATATATATATATATATATATATATATATATATATATATATATATATATATATATATATATATATATATATGGGTCTACCTGACAACACTGATGCGCTAAAACACTGACAATGAAATCACCGACACTGCAAAACCGAAAGTTCAGAAACATGAAATGTCACATACCCGACAAACCACAATCCCGACAGTCAACAAACAAAACAAATCCCATGTCCAAAAAGCACACACACAACACAAGCATACCAAAAACCTTACAAACCTACACTGAACAATACATACACAACTATCTATGCACTAACCTTAACCCAAACCCTAACCCTAAGGTCTGTCACTATCGCACACTCACCTAACCTGCGTCCTAACCCTAACTCACTTAACCCGTCCCTATTCCTAACGTCTGTCACTATTGCACACTCACCTGACCCGCATCCTAACCCTAACTCACTTAACCCACCCCTAACCCTACAGACCATCACTATCGCACACTTACCTTACCCGCACTCTAACCCTGACATCCGTCACTATCGCATACTTACCCACTAGCATTCGTTTGACATGTCGGTGTTCTCAACATCGAGATTCTCAACTTTTGGTCATCTTTGTTGTCGATCTTCCGGTGTCGGTCTTCTCGTCATCAGCGTTTCAAGCTTTTGGCGTTATCAGGTAGACCTCTATATATATATATATATATATATATATATATATATACATATATATAGATACTAGTTTTTGAACTATTGTTCATATTTATTTACAGTGACCCCAGAAAATCATTTGCTTTAAAAAGGGGAGAAATCTTATCTAGATTTCGGATATTACAATCAGAAATAGTCATGTCTATGAGCACTGTTTCTTTAATTTATTTCAAGATTGTCTATTACCAATGACTGTTTTATGCTTGTGTTTTAATAATTTAAGTGTTCCTACCTGGATGTATCCTGCTTTCTATTGTTTAAAAACTTTCATTTGTCTCTAGTGCTTGCTGTCTGGTAGGCTATTGTGTAAACTGAAACATCTCCTCTGTGTAATTATCACTTGGCTAGTGGGGGCTGGTTCTTTTGTGTTCTTGTAAAAAAAAAAAAAAGTTTCTGTCTTTTGCACACAGTGCAGACTAGAGAAGTTGTGACTGCAGCTGAGCTACAAAATATAAGTATCATCTTGATTTTTTTTGATTATTTTTACAGATTACCGTTTTTACAATTTAATATATATAAAGCACTTTGTCTATTCAGTATCTTCACAAATCCTTATCTGTTTAAAAACTTTCATTTGTCTCTGTAGTGCTTGTTGTCTTGTAGGCTACTTGGTGGCTTTGCAGTTGCCCGCCCCTACTGTGACACACCTCCCAGTCTAGTGTCATTAGCTCATTCTGCTTAATACAGAGAGAACATTTGATAAGGCCTTCTGTTCCTCCTTTTTTCCTTTCAAAAAGTAAAACAAAACTTTTTTTTTTCTCTTTCGCCTGAACCTTCTTGTGTTCTGACTGTCCTTCTCAAACATTTTGGAAATATACAGTATATTTCAGAGCATTTGTTATAACTGTATTTGCTATAACTGATTTAAGTATTTTTTTCTGGTTTTTTGATTATTTACTGCTTAGCGACTGCTTTTTCGCCTGTTTATACAGCTCTGCATTCTATTTAAACTGTTTTTGTGTTGATTAACTGTTTTGCACTTTTAAAAAGTTATTTGTTGCTTAATTTTACCTGTAGGCTAACACACTTAAGTGCGCTAGCCGCTTAAAAGCATTTATAGCATTTACTGTCTGTTTTTCCTCTGTTTTCTGCAAAAAAAAAATAAAAAATCTTGTTTTCCCACCTTACTGAACTAGAATAGTCCAGTCTTCAGAGTTTGCTGATCTCTGGGCTTTGGCTTGGTTCCTGTGCTATTCCATATCCTTATTTGGATAAAGGGAAGCTTCTTTGTTCACCAGTGGGAGTGGGGAGCACTGAGCAGCCTATTTGTCCCTAGAGCAGTGGTTCCAGCCAGAAACTTGTAGTCTATTGGCCATTTTGGGTCAATTCCTAGGTCTTTTCAACCCCCTGCTATAAAGCCCGCTTTAGCGCGCTTTGGCGTGATTTAGCACGGAGTTGCCCATAGAGCACCATCTGGCAGCGCCGGTTAAACTATTTCTGGAATATAACCCCCCTATGAGACCTATAGTCTCCTCAGAGGGCTCAGTGACTGCTCCTATAGCCAGATGGCTGGATTGTAAATTAAAGGGAATAGTGAAGGAATGTGGAGGCGTAGTAAAAGACTCATGGGATTTACTTCGAAATTTGAAGAAAGAGTTTTTTGAGGAAGAATTAGTATTTATAACCCTGGACATTGTGGATCTTTTTTCATCCATCCCCTATAAAGAGGGTATGGAATGGTTTGAGGAGGCTTTGATTAATTATGGAAAGTATACTCACAATGAATTTTGTTTAATTTTGACACTAATGGAGCTTGTGTTGAAGAGTAATTTCCTACATTTTGAAGGCGAATTTTTTAGGCAGATAAAGGGAATTGCTATGGGTGCAAACTGTGCACCCATATATGCAAACATCATTCTGGCAGCATGGGAGCAAAAGTTTGTGTTAAATTCAAAGTTCAAAAGCTGCTGGAAAATGTATAAAAGGTTTTTGGATGATGTTTGTATATTATGGGTGGGCACAGAAGCCGAGTTTGATGCCTTTTTTCAATACATATCTCAAACAACCTCCTTTTTGTCTTTTACTTTTTCCAAAAGTGTAGAGGCTTTGAAATACTTGGACATTTTTGTAGGGAAAGGAGAAGGTGTATTTTACTCAAAAGTATTTAGAAAGGAAAATTACTGCATATGAAAGTGCACACCCCCACCACCACAAAAAGGGAATAGTAAAAGGGCAGTATGTTCGAGGTAGTCGGATGACCTCTAGGGACAGTGATTATGAGGAAGAGTGTATGAAACTAAGAGGGATGTTTTTAGATAGAGGCTACCCAAGGAAACTAATTGATGAAATTGAGAAGGAAGTAAGGGAAGGAAGAGTGGACAAATATCGGCCTATTTTAGGACAGGAAGATGACCTTGAGAAGGTGACCAACCTCGAAAAAAACAATTTTGAGTTAAGAAATAATTTTATAACAGATTATAGTGGGGAGGCTAAGGTCATACAAAGAATAGTGGAGGAAGAATGGGTTAAGTTTGGTGAATTCTCTGATTTAAGAAGTCTGTTTATACAACCCTTGAAATGTACATATAGAAAAGGGAGAAATTTGAAAAATTTGTTTGAAAGAAAAATTAAGGAAAATACTACTTCCAGGGAGAGAAAAGGCACATATAAATGTGGGAGGTGCTCCCAGTGCCCGTGATATTTGCAATAAAGATATAATTTATGTGAAAAGTAGGGACATATTAGTGCAGAGTAAGCAATATGTTAATTGTCAAACAAAAGGTATAATATACCTAAGTATTTGTAAGAAATGTGAGGCATTTTACGTAGGGAAGTCTGAAAGAAGACTAAGAGATAGAATCTACGAGCATAACTATGAGATGAAGACAAAAAATATGTGTAATGCTCTGTACAAGCATAAAACAAAATGTGAAGAAGCTGATTATACCTTCTTTGTGTTAGAGGTAGTAAACAAAGATATACGTGGTGACCAATGGGAGGAGACAATTGAGTACAAAGAGTTACTATGGCAACTTCATTTGGAAGCTTACAACCCACCAGGGTTGAATAATTATGTATCTTTGGCCCCAGTATTGAAAATAAGAGCAGCGAAGCTCTGAGTTGGAAAATTTATAATAGGGGATTAAAAGATACTGAGACATTATTAAAGATAATTAAATACATAATCAATCAGCATTATTTTGTGGAAAAAAGGTAAAAAGAAGTGGCAAGATAATTAAGAGACAGGGTATCTGTAAGAAATGAATTTGAACCTGGGTAAACTTTGAAGTGTATAAAGTTGGGGCATAACTGTGAAAACAGTGGGTGTAATGTGTTCATCTAGACACCAGAGGGCATTGGATGTTTCTTAGTTGTATGTTTGTAGATATATATTGTATATATATTTTATATGTTTAGATTTTTGTATATAAAATGTGAAATTTTAATGTTTTGAATTTTATGAATAAAAGTTGGTAATTAATTATAGTATAAAATGTTGTGAGTAGGAATGTAATAAATTGTAACATGATTTTAAGGGTAGACATGAAGGCACTTTGTAAATGTGATTTTTAGTATAATACATGAAGAATATGGCAATTAAGTAATTATTGTATCATTAGGATTAATCATTCAATCAGCAATAGTATTTAAGCAAAAGGGGAAGAGCTTGTAGTATTGTGCATCTGAGGAAGTGTATTCAAACGAAAACGCAGGTGTGGAGACATAGCGTTAATGTGTTTGGAGTGTTTTGCTGAAATTACGTGTTGCTGCTTGGTTCGTTACTTTTGTTAATAAAGCTGCTAAAAAAAGAAAAAAGGAGCCGTTTTCTTCCACTAGTACCTTTTGCTTTGCTTAGACCTCTATATATATATATATATATATATATATATATATATATATATATATATATATATACATATATATAGATACTAGTTTTTGAACTATTGTTCATATTTATTTACAGTGACCCCAGAAAATCATTTGCTTTAAAAAGGGGAGAAATCTTATCTAGATTTTGGATATTACAATCAGAAATAGTCATGTCTATGAGCACTGTTTCTTTAATTTATTTCAAGATTGTCTATTACCAATGACTGTTTTATGCTTGTGTTTTAATAATTTAAGTGTTCCTACCTGGATGTATCCTGCTTTCTATTGTTTAAAAACTTTCATTTGTCTCTAGTGCTTGCTGTCTGGTAGGCTATTGTGTAAACTGAAACATCTCCTCTGTGTAATTATCACTTGGCTAGTGGGGGCTGGTTCTTTTGTGTTCTTGTAAAAAAAAAAAAAAGTTTCTGTCTTTTGCACACAGTGCAGATTAGAGAAGTTGTGACTGCAGCTGAGCTACAAAATATAAGTATCATCTTGATTTTTTTTGATTATTTTTACAGATTACTGTTTTTACAATTTAATATATATAAAGCACTTTGTCTATTCAGTATCTTCACAAATCCTTATCTGTTTAAAAACTTTCATTTGTCTCTGTAGTGCTTGCTGTCTTGTAGGCTACTTGGTGGCTTTGCAGTTGCCCGCCCCTACTGTGACACACCTCCCAGTCTAGTGTCATTAGCTCATTCTGCTTAATACAGAGAGAACATTTGATAAGGCCTTCTGTTCCTCCTTTTTTCCTTTCAAAAAGTAAAACAAAACTTTTTTTTTTCTCTTTCGCCTGAACCTTCTTGTGTTCTGACTGTCCTTCTCAAACATTTTGGAAATATACAGTATATTTCAGAGCATTTGTTATAACTGTATTTGCTATAACTGATTTAAGTATTTTTTTCTGGTTTTTTGATTATTTACTGCTTAGCGACTGCTTCTTCGCCTGTTTATACAGCTCTGCATTCTATTTAAACTGTTTTTGTGTTGATTAACTGTTTTGCACTTTTAAAAAAGTTATTTGTTGCTTAATTTTACCTGTAGGCTAACACACTTAAGTGCGCTAGCCGTTTAAAAGCATTTATAGCATTTACTGTCTGTTTTTCCTCTGTTTTCTGTAAAAAAAATAAATAAATAAATAAAAAAATCTTGTTTTCCCACCTTACTGAACTAGAATAGTCCAGTCTTCAGAGTTTGCTGATCTCTGGGCTTTGGCTTGGTTCCTGTGCTATTCCATATCCTTATTTGGATAAAGGGAAGCTTCTTTGTTCACCAGTGGGAGTGGGGAGCACTGAGCAGCCTATTTGTCCCTAGAGCAGTGGTTCCAGCCAGAAACTTGTAGTCTATTGGCCATTTTGGGTCAATTCCTAGGTCTTTTCAACCCCCTGCTATAAAGCCCGCTTTAGCGCGCTTTGGCGTGATTTAGCGCGGAGTTGCCCATAGAGCACCATCGGGCAGCGCCGGTTAAACTATTTCTGGCTCCGTAAAGTCTGCTCTTCAATTTTTCCCTTAGAACTTCTCTACTTGCAATCTAAACAGTCTATTCTCTATCTCAATAGCTCAGCACTTGCTCCTAAAGCATTTTTATATAGGTAAAGTACTTGTATACTAAACAAAGTACTACATTAGCCCAGAATCCCCTTGAGTACCCATTTCCCTATAGGTCCCTTCTGACTCAGTTACACAGCAAACTTTTTCACTTTTTCTAGCATGTCGAAGGGTCAGTTGCTAGCATCCTCTCCTGTTCAGCTGGTGAATCTGGGCATCTTGAGGCAATGTTACAATTGCCTCATGTACACAGACAACCCACTCCTTCTCCCACAAAACACAAATACATGTGAGAAATGCAACTATATAGCAAAACTGGAGGCTGAGCTCTCTCAACTCAGGACTGGCAAGACCAGACAGGAGGAGAAGGAAACCACGCACACCACAAACCCAGTTTCACATAGAACTATCACAACTGCAAAACAAACACATAAACACACAAAGACATACTCGGAGGCACTGACCAAAAATCTAACAAAACTACAGAGGCCTCCAAAGCAGACACCCAAGCAACTGCCACCTCAAGACATAAGACATGCAACACATAGTTCTCAAAGTCAGTGTGCTAAACAGTCACAGCCCTTAAGGTCAAACACAATGCCAGACACACTTGTTATAGGTGACTCCATAGTCAGACACACTGACGTCCCACTCACCAGACTGAACAAGGAAAAGATCACAGTTAGCTGCCTGTCAGGCGCTAGAATCCGCCACATAACACAAGCACTCAGGTCACTCCACAGCAAGTACAAGTATGACTCAGTCATTGTCCATGCCGGTGTGAACGACCTGAGACGTACCTCCCTGGACTACATGAAAAGAGACATAGAGGAGCTCTCAGATTATGTAGCCCAGGCCGGTATGACCCTGACCCTGAGCAGTATCCTACCCTCACCAAGAATGATGCCACAATACAGAGACAAAATGATCAGCTTTAATAATTGGCTTAATTACTGGTGTCATTCTAAGGGGATCCAATGTCTGTCTGCCTGGGATGACATGCTTGACAAGCCACGCTGTTTCGCAAGGGACGGCTTGCACCTGTCACCCCTGGGCTTCCGGATATTGGCAAAGGCTCTTGCCACCCCCATAGTGCCTTTTTTAGGCAAGGCTCAAATGATAAACCTACCGCCCTAGAAAACAAAAATGGAGAAAAACTAAGGGTAATACTGCTCAATGCCAGAAGTCTAAACCTCAAGATGCATGCCCTCGAAGCCCTCCTCAGTATGGAGAACATCAATGTTTGTGCTGTGACTGAAACCTGGTTCAAGGCTCCTGAGAGCACCCCAGCACTATCAGGTTATACCTCATATCATGCGTTCTGGCCCCAAAATCCGGACCGAACTACAAAAGGAGGGGGAGTATCCATATTCATAAAGGATACCCACACCTCCAGGTTAGTGGCAACGCACGAAGCATCGGAGACCATCCAGGTGCAATTAACCATAGGTAAAACTGCCCTACAGTTTGTAACATGCTACAGAACACCTTCTCAAACTCAGGAAACCCACACAGCCTTCCTGAAGACACTGGAGAGTATAAATGTCTCTCCAAACACCATCATATTGGGTGACTTCAACTACCCAAACATAGACTGGGAACATTACTCAAGCCCCAACACCCTAGCCCAAAGGTTCCTTGAGTTCATAAACTCAAATGCTATGGAACAACTAGTCACCATTCCCACAAGAGGAGAAAATATACTAGACCTGATCATCACAAACATGGGGACAAAATGCTCCACACCGAAGTATATCCCTCATTGGTGAGATCAGACCATAAATTAATCTCACTGGAGATCCACATCCCACCCCACCCCCAGCAAAAGACCACAGTGAAGAACTTCTCAAAAGCAAACTTCACACTTCTTAAGACTGGAGTGGTATCCTTCAAGGCCCCGAGCCAGTGGAAACCACAACCCACGCTGCTGAAACCCTTACAAATGCCTTCTACGAGCACCTCCAGGAATGTATGGATCAAGCAATCCCTAATAAAATCAAGACCTTTTCCACCAAAGGCAGGCGCCCGGTCTGGTGGACTCCAGCCATAAACAAACTCTACAACAAGAGGAGAAAGCTACTACATGACAGAGCAAAATCCCTAAATGGGAAGGCATCTCTGATCAATACTAGCAAAAAACTACGATCACTCATAAAATCATCCAAGGCCAACTTTGAGAGAAAAATCGCTAATGACACAAAAGACAATCATAAAGCCTTCTTTAGCTATGTTAGAAACCTGGGTGGAAACTCCCAGATATGCTCAGAATTAGTCCAAAATGATAAAAAAATCACTGAACCCACAGACATTGCCAACATACTGGCAGACAGGTTCAGTGCAAATTTCTCCCCTCCCTCCCCCCCAAAAGGAGAAATATCTATCCCACCAGAGTCTAGCCTCCCAAACATCTCAGATGCCCAGGTGAGAGCTGCTCTCTCTAAAGCAAAAAACACAGCATCAATGGGACTGGACGGTGTCCCCGGCTGTGTGCTGCACGAACTCAATGAGGAACTAAACCCACACATAAGGCTGCTGTTTAATCTTAGTCTTACTACAGGATACATACCCAAAGAATGGCGTACAGCAACTGTGGTCCCACTCCACAAAGGCGGTGCTTCTACGGACCCTGGAAATTACCGCCCCATAAGCTTGATGAGCCTTGTCTGCAAAGCTATGGGGAGGATCATAATGGAACTCATAAATAAAGACATTGGGGACCTACAGACACTGGATCCTACCCAATTTGGCTTTGTCAAGGACAGATCCTGCCTCTTGAACTTGGTCGACTTTTTTGAAACAGTCACTAAGGCCATTGATGAGGGTAAGGCAGTTCACACAGCCTACCTTGACCTAGCAAAAGCATTCGACACAATACCCCACTCGGGCATCATAGAAAAGCTCACCAGCTTAGATGTAAACCCATATGTCACAAGATGGGTTGCAAACTGGCTCAAGGACAGAACACACAGGGTTAGAGTTGCTGGTGCCATGTCAGACTCTAAGACGGTCACGAGCGGTGTCCCACAGGGCTCAGTCCTGGGCCCCCTCTTGTTCGGCATTTATTTTTCTGAAGTGCAGGCAAACATAGGGGGATTGTGGCTGACAAAATTTGCAGATGACTGCAAACTGGGCACCATAATTGACACTCCATCAGACACAGACATCCTCCAGAAAGGTCTCATAGAAATGGATAACTGGTGCCAGAGCCATGGCCTTAAGCTAAATGCCAAAAAATGTCTAGTCATACCCTTTGGGAAAAACAAGGTAACCCCTAATTACCACATAGGTGGTAATCCATTAAACACAGAAGAAGTTATCAGGGACCTGGGGACCCAAGTTGACAGTAACCTCTTTTGACACTCACATTGCCAAAGTGGTTAGGAAGACCTTCTACATTGCCCATCTGATCATGAAGGGATTCACATCCAGATCAGGAGAGGTCATTGTACCCCTGTACTCTTCACTTATCAGACCAATGATTGAGTACAACGCCCCATTCGCAATGTACCTTACCCGACACCTGCAGCAGTTGGAAAGACCCCAAAAGTTCCTCACCAAAAGGATAAAGGGGCTCAAACATATGTCATACGATGCCCGACTGAAGAAACTCCAGCTCTATTCAGTCGCATACCGTCTGCTCAGAGGTGATCTGTGCCTGATATACAAGGCCATGTCCAACCCGGAATTAAAGGACATGCTCCACCTCAAATCCAAATCCACCAGAGCCACGAGAGCAAGAGACTTAAACCTCAACACGGATATAAATAGGACGTGCTGGAGGGACAGATTCATCACCCAGAGACTCCCTACACTATGGAACAGAATCCCAGTCCATGTGAGGCAGAGCCCCTCACTGACTCTGTTCAAGAGAAATCTTGACGAGTGGATGGGAGATCGTAGGTTTACCCCGGGAATCATCTCTGTATCACTGCTGGACAGAGGCACAGCAAACTAATGGGTATAGTATTCTCATCCTAAGGGGTGGTGAAAGCCACACACACTCTGGCTAGGCTTATAAATGTCCTAGGGCAGATAGCCTAGTATGAACCTAAAGTTCCCAAGTTAATTTAAATGGTTACAGTTTCCTTCCTTGGAAAATAACACAAACAAAAGAAATTTTCAGTCATATTTCTTTATAATGTCTTTAATTTCTTAAACATCTAGTCAATATTTATACTCAGTTATATTCTTACTTAGGTGGAGTAGTTATACTTAATTATCTTTATACCAGTCGTACCAGTTTACCAACTCTTATAGTCACTGCACTTCCTTCTGGCATACTCTTGAAGTATTTTTATCTTGTTTTAATTTTAACTTGCCACTGTGGGTTGGCTATTTTACCAACCGAGTTCTACTTTTATACATTTCACATAATTACTTATTGATAATTATAATTCATATTTTACATAAACTGCAATTAGTTTAATTATTTAGTTTTTTCTTAGTTCTGGTTTATCGTTATCTCTAGAAATAAATGTCATAAACTATATACTACATTTACATATACTGTGATTGTAATTAATTCTACTTTCAATTAACATTTCTTTTTGATTACCATTTACATTTACATATTTGCATAAATCAATATCGCCAGTATTATTAATTGGAGCGCAAAAGAAGGGTATTTCTTTTTCATTTAGCCGTTAGATATGGGTTATAATCTGATAGAACAAATCTTGTCTATCAGATTAGAATGTATATCACTCCATGGTTGTTATGGGATATTTCAATATACTTGTTTATTCGTTTATGTAATTTTGTTTTAAATTTTTCCTCTATGTCTTTAATTGGCCTGAATATGGATTTATATTTTTTCTTTCATTAAGTAAAGTCAATCTCATCAGAATGTATGGATTAGTCAACTACAGGCTTATAAGAGTAAGCTAAAGTCCTTTCAATTACAAATTAACTCTAAATGCATTCTAATAATATGGAATTAACCTTAATTTCGCTAAACATTAATGGTTTAAATAATCCTAGGAAGAGATCAAACTTACTGAGATACTTAAAACTAAGTAAAGCACAATTGATATTTTTACAAGAGTCTCACTTTAAAATAAACGATAATTTCACATGGTTTCCAAATTAATATTTAATTTTGTCTCATTCTTCATGCAAAAAAAATGATACTTTGGAAGAAAAATGTTATCAAATCCCAAATCATTTATAATTATGAACACAAAAAAGTGCCTTTACCTATAGCAATAATAAAATATAACAATAAAAATCTGGACTCTTGTAAACTTATATTGGTTTCCTGGTATAGGAACAGCGACAGCTAAAAAGCATATAGATCTTGTAACACAGTTTATAAAGGAAATTTAATAATAGGTGGAGACTTTGTATTCTGGATAATTTTGAGTCTACTATTGAAAGATTCCTTCATCTTACTCCCACAGCAAAATTACTTAAACATTGGGTAGGGAATCTAAATTTAATTGAGGCATATAAATATAAAGACTGCACCTCATTATTATTTTCTCATCAAGATCATAGATTTAAAACCCAAACTAGAATATATAAAATTTTTATATCTCAAGAACTGCACACAAGAATAATTAACTTCTCTATAACTCCATGTCCCTTATCAGACCATAACTCACTTATCCTTAAATTACAAGTGGATCACAAGAACTTAACATATATGGCAAGGATACCGGCATATATTACAAAGCTCAAAGACTTTACAAATTGGTTGGATGCTAAATTGCAATACTTTCTAGATACTAATTACACTGACAATATCAATATCACTATAGTATGGGATACAATGAAAGCTTATATATATATGATAAAATACTGACCTAGTTCAAAAATAAATCTAAAGAATGGGAATCTGAATTACACAACTTACAAGAACAAATCAAACTCAACAGTAAGGATTTAACAAATATCTCTAATAACAGAAAGAAAATTGATGACTTAATAAAAAAAAATGAAATTCTAAATCATAAGACTAACTTAGCAATAGAAAAATTAAAACTAAACTGATATGCTACTTCACCTAAACATCATCATAATTTACCAATAAGAATTAAAAGGTAATCTTGGGAAAATAATATCATAAATATTTCCCATGAAGGAAGGATTAATAAAAAAGTTTCAGATCGTTGTGATATTTTAGATGCCCTTAAATTTCATTATACTCAACATTACACAAGTAAGGCACTTTTTAACTTCTCCAATTTTGAAGAGGATGTTCCTAAAATGATGAAAATTCCAGAAAAGTTGTGATGTGACATAAAAAAAACAGATTTCTTACAAGGAAGTTAAGGAGAAAATTAAAGAGAGCAAATGTAATAAAACTCCAGGAGTTGATGGTATGATAAATGAATTATATTTTTATTTATTTATTTTATTTATTTAATATTTGTTGACCGGGAAAGTACGACTAGGTTCCACAGATCCTGTTTTCAGCAGAGGCCCGGGGAGAAATGCTCCAGAATTATATAAAATATTTCTTAATTCAGCAACTTCAATTTTCCATAAAACTTTAATTGAAGTACAAACCCAAAATAATATGCCCCTCTCATGGAGATACTCACTAATCACAACCATAATAAAAGAAAACAAAGATCCCATACATTGCACTTCTTATAGAGCAGTATCAATTCTCAATAATGATTATAAAATTGTCATGTCGATCTTTGTCAAAAGAACTAAAAAATCCTTAACTCACATTACAAATGAAGATCAAACAGGCTTTATACATAAAAGACGTACTTACAACAACATCCAAAGAATCCTAACTCTTATAGACATACTTAACAGAGATAAACAAGAAGCTTTCATAATCACATTGGATAATGAAAAAGCTTTTCCTGCATTGAACTGGGATTGCTTATATAAAGCTTTAGAACTCTATGAATTCTCCATTTCCTGTATTACAATGATAAATATATCCAAAGATAATCTAGCATATGTAAAACCTGGTCCATTCACCTCAGAAGCTATAGCAATAACCAAAGGTACAAAACAAGGTTGCTTAATTTCCCCAATTTTATTTGTAATAGCTATGGAATTATTTGCTTCCTCAATCCGCACCAATTCAAAAATAAAAGGCATAGACATTTACAATCAATTTAATTCCAAAATTATTTGCAGATGATATACTTCTTACTTTATCTGTATCAAAAGACTCCTTAAAAGAATTAGATATCCAAATAAAGAAATTGTATACAATCTCAGGCCTTCATTTTAATAAAACTAAATCCAATTATATGATCTTGAATAAGACCAAGGATCTACCATCATTTTCTAATCATATAATAGGGATACAAGTCCCCTCTATAAATTATTTGGGAATTACTCTATGTGAAAACCTAGAAAAATATTAACTACAAATTATGGAAATATCATAATATAAAAACTCTTACAGTTAAATGGAACACAATTTATATGAAATTTGAAGATAGATTCAATTAATAAATATGATACTACTTCCAAAAAGTCTTTATATCACTCAATCCATTCATATGCTTCCTAACAAACACATTCTAAAAGAAATAAATACAATTTTATTAAAATTTCTCTGGTATCCTAACAGAAATAGAATTGCTTTTATCCATCACATCAGACCCTGGGATAAAGGTAGTATTAACTTTCCAGATATTGATACATATAGCAAAGCCTTGATTTTAGAACAATTATTAATTGGGTTGACCAAAATTATTCTTCTAATTGGAAAATTCTTCATACCACTATTTTTGTAAATGAAAATAATATAACCAAAAATTTAATGTTAAGTAATCAAAACAATATCCTATGGCACATTATTTGTGTTAACTTTCAATATAATATATCAAAACCCACCAAACTAAACTATATAAACTTCATGTATGAATCTTTTTAGAAAATGTATAAATTCTAATCCAGAAATAAAATTATGGATAGAACTGCTATTTCTGTTTGTCTCTACAAAAATCTTTATTAATAAAATGTATAAAAATACCTTCAACCATTGGGAAACAAAGAATTTTATATGCTGTCAACATTGTTTAATCAACCAGAAAGTAACAGATATTCAGCATATAGTTATTTCATACGATATCTTTCCTAATAATAGGCTAATACTTCAAAGTGTAGTTCCACACTCTCAAGATCTGTGCAGAACAATTAATTATTAGTTTAAGTTATTTACAACAAAAATAATTGGTCAAATTTAACCTCAAAACCTTACAACATTTTAATTAATTATAAAGCCAACATTCACCAAAATGTTTGGAATTATTTGACAAAAGGGCACACAATTACTTTATCAATGGAAACTAAAACCAGATTATTGTACTCCATAAAATTAACTTCCACCTCACAATTCTGGAAGATATACACGTGGAAATTTCTGCATAGATCATTTCTTACTCCTAGCAAGTTAGCATTATTTAATTCCAGCAAATATGTTATTTGTTGGAGATGTTTGCAAAAATGTGACACAAACTGGTTTCATATGTTATATGACTATACCAAACTGTTAAAATATTGGGAAGAAATAATTTCATTTCTTTAAGCTATATTTTCAGATACATTTATATTAACAAAATCCTTAATCTTATTAAATGTTAATGAAAAAACAGAAATGAAAAACAAAGAGCTATACCTTCTCTGGACATTATTAGCTGTAGCAAGGAAGTGCATCACTAGAAAATGGAAATCTTCTTCTGAACCTACTCTTGAAGAATTCTTGTGACTGTTGAAAGATACAGCTTTGATGGAAAGCAAGGTAAAGGAACTGAGAATTGCAGCAAAGGTTTGGTTTAACAATCCCTGAAAGAAGATTTTATCATTGATTGAGACTTTAGAAATGAACTCAGATGAGTCTTAACTCTTAGTGAAAGAAACAAAACATTTCTCCATCTGTTTTCTAACCTTTTCACAGATTATTTTGTGGCTATTATCTAATCTTATTCAGGCCATATGTAAATATTGTAAATAGTTTATTTATGTTATCAACTTGGATATATGTAATTTATTACTGTTATAGTGTTAAAATTAATCATTTTTTAAAAAAATCACACATTTTGGTACCTGCTATAATATTTTCAAAATATGCCATCCTGCATCTCCTGACACTGTGATTTTGCTCTGCATACTCTGGCTTCTTAAATGTTCTAAGTATAAGAAAGATCTTCATTGCTTGGTATAATTGGAATTCTCAAGACACAGAACATCTGTTATACATTGGTGAATGCAGTTTAGTGTGTCTAATGTCCTACTTTTCTGCTCGTCATCCACACCCTTCTTAGTCCACATTTCTTCAGAATTTCATACATTTTTCAATCTCACACTGGCAATTGTTAAACCAGTGACCAGAAATGACCAGCTGGAATATTTGAGGAGCAAGTTATGTGCATGACTAAGAGTGGGTATTAAGACACACATTACTTGCCATTTAAATATCTCCAACTCATTTTTATAAGTTCCTCACAATAACAATGTGATATGTAAAGATGGAAATGCACTAAGGTGAAGAAAGAATGAAAGTATTTTTTTAACTCACCTTTTTCTGTCTGTGCATTCCATTGGTTGCCACCAGTGCTGTTACATATTTAAAAATCATCTGATAAACAGTCTGTGTTTGCTAAATGTAGAACTAAAATGTTCTTACTGTTTTTGTTTCATAGGAGGCCGATACCGAGGAACAGTTTTCTTTTAGAACACATCAAAGCTTACAAGGACAGAATCATGCATTAGCAAGACTCTTGAGTTGTGCTTGTTGCTCACATTATTACTACTGTAACCCATCCATCCATCCATCTACAGCCCCTTTTTCCCACTTTTGCAGATGATTCCAGGTGTCACTTCAACAGTGACAATCATCTAGATCCAAGGTTTATACTGCTGGGTGGCTAGCCCTGCTATAGTGCTCTTCTTTTGAAAATAGTTGACAAATTATAAATCAAACTCCCCATGTTCAAACCATGCCTTTGTTGATTGACTTAACAGTTGATTGACTGATTGTGACAATATTGTCCATCTGGCTGTGATCCATTTTCATTGCAGACCAGAAGAGAATGTTTTTTGTATGCCGCATCTCCAGACTGTCACTGCTTACACTAACTGAGTAGGCAAGCAGGCAAACAATTGTGTATGTTTGAAGCTAGTTATTTTAGATGTGCAAAGTCACACAGTTATTTAAGGACTTCTTTGTGGAATGACTCATTCCTCTTCACTACTGACATACATAACAGTTTGGCAGCCCGTTTCCCCAAGTGAGTACACTTTTGATTCCTTCTACCATAGCTCTTTTGCATCCAAGTACCGTGCATCTCCTTACTCCCTAAAAAAGCCAAAGTAGTGTACTTTCCATATAATGTTTTCATACCAAAAGCATCACTGCAGGTTCATAAGTTTGTAAGTACAAGGCTAGCTGCCCCTGTGGGCCATATTTAAGCTTAGTCAGTTTTCCTTTTGATCCATATTTAAGCATAGTCAGTTTTCCTTTTGATACATATTTAAGCCTAGTCAGTTTTCTTTTGATACTTGAATTTACTTGATTCATTTGGTGTTAGACTGGCCTTACAAATTTTATGGCTGATAAATCTACCATAGATTACTAGAGGGGACCCATGAGTGATATAACGTATTTAGGAGTTGCATTACACAAATATTCATATCAAGCACTAACAAACTGAATAACCACCTCTAACATTATTATAGTAATTGTACTTTTTTCCTGGAAATTGCCTTTGACAAATTTCAGGAGTGACAGAGCCAGAGCTAACGTTTTGGGAGCCTGCAGCTAGCTTAAGCGTGAAGGCTAGCCCTGGAAGACTGATGCTGTTACCACAATGCACTGAAGTCTTTATCACAACACCCCATCCTAAATCACTCTCATACAATCATAACACAGAACATCACCATATCCCACTTTTTGCCAAGAGCATCTCCCCATCATGTGTTGCCCCTGGCATCAGCTTTTTCCCTTTCCTAGCAGATGCACATATATACTTAATTTATGTGGCTGCTATTCCAACAGTCTTTTTTCTGTCAAACAGACTCAGAGAATGACAAATATTTGCAGCAGTGCTATGCACTTCTGCAGGACACCATTGCAACCAGTCCCAAAGAAGTCCATCCACACCACTGTCATTCTGTGTTATACTTTCTCTTAATAAGTCCATCTTTACTATCCCATACCATCACATACAAAAGTAAAAATGTTTACTCTTTAACTTCCAGATCTGTTTGACAAGCCATCACAGCTAACAACCAATTTTTCATATAATCATTTGTGCATAGTGTATGATGTAGGAAACTGTTTAACACGGAGACTCCCATCATTCTCTTTCTCATATACATTTATTCTCGGTGTAAGCAAAACATTTTTTGTACCCTTCTCCTGACTGATACCTTTCAACAATGAGATCCCTTTGATGCTTTGTAAGCTTCTGTGAACCATGGCTTTTGCTGTAGCAGGCAACTGAGTAAATGTCAGGAAAATAGTGCTAGAACAGCTGAACTTTATTTGGGGTTAATCAGAGTCTCTCTAATTGATGGCAGGTGTGTATCCAAGAAGACTGAATGCTGTATTTAAATCGAAAAGTGCTTCAACAAAGTATTAGTTTAAGGGTGTGCATGGCTATGCAGCCAGCTTATTGTACATTTTTTATTTTTTATATTTTTCCCCCAAAAGATTTGTTAGTTTTTCAATTTAATTGTACATGTTATAGGTCACATTAAAGTTGGGAAAACTTTGAAATGATTTATTATGGTCTCATTTTTTTATATCACAAAAATGTGGCATTTTTAACAGGGGTGTGTACACATTTTATATCTACTATAGTTTGTATAGCAATCACAAAGTAGCAAACACATCTTTATCGAACACCTATTTAGTGAAGTTACCGATCATCAAATGGAGATTTCAATGAAATTTTTCCCAGGGCAAGGCAACGGTTGGCTGCCATCTGCAATGTGCCCTTTTCCCCACTGTAGTACGATCTTGGAGTTGGTATATTTAGTTGGGGGTGTGGGGCGTAGCATCCAACATCACTGGGTGTGGGGGATGTAACCCCCCCACTTGGGTAGGTGTTAAGTTTTATTATTATTTTTTTTTATTTATTATTATTCTCAGTCACTAGTGTAGCCTCCCATTGGATTACCCTAGGAGAACGTTCACTGAAAAGTCTGTTCATCAATTTTCAGCTTCTATGAATAGTTGTTCAATGATAAGTGATTCAATAAACTAATATAGACCCACCATAAACACAGCATGATTAAAGGAGTTCTAGTGTTTTCTTTAGAAATAACAGATTTCTGTATAGAAATCAGTCACCTCCATTAAGATTGGAGGAGAGTGAGGATATGTCAGTTCATTTAATATGTTTGCAGAAACCAGTAATATTAACCAAGCAAAGAAGCCCAAAGTCCAATTATTAAAGTCTGACTCTTAGTAGGATCAACAAAAAACAGGGGCTCCAGCTAGATTATTGAATAAGGAGTCCCAGAGTAGTATAAAGAAATCTGAATTTCAAACACAAGTAATTGGATTATTGTATAAGCAAAATGCCATTGCCTCGAAACAGATCACATCACCTAAACCTCACTAACTTCCCTGTAATCATAGTTATCCTGCAAATAACTGTGTCTGTCTCCACTACACCTTTAATGCACACTACTATCCCAGACCCCAACCATTCTTTTTTTCCTCACCTTCTCTTTTCTCTTATACTAGCCTCCTCAGACTGCAAACCTCTACTTAATCATCATTCAACACAATAGTAATCATCAGGGAATGTTCCAGCAAATATATTATTTGTACTTGTGTTCACCTTGATTTCTACCTTTCCTTTCAATGTTTCACCTGTATAAAAGTTATGTGTATACGTTCTTCTCTTGCGCTTTCTGCAGCTTGTCTTTCGGTGTTTGTTTTGCAATGTTATTTATGTAATCACAGTCTTTTGTTGTCTGAATTGCACTCTGATCTTCTCACCTGGTCTGTGCCTGCAATTGTTATACTGAGATCCATGCAGAACCCTGGAAAAGAAGTTTAAAATAAAATAAAAAGGAATACTGTAGTAGAACTATCAAAATCAGAAGGCCCAGCAACATACATATAGAGGTCTCTGTGGGATTATCGGTCAGTAGAGTCTAGCAAAATGAATTGTGTCATGACAGAATTACTGGAGTCAGGAAATCCACACTTTTAATAAAGGAATCAGGGAAACACTCTACAATAAATGTACCCACATATAGACATTAGTTTTAGCGGAAAGTGCGTGCCTTTCCAGCAACATTAATCAAGGCGAAGTTC
Organism: Protopterus annectens; assembly: GCF_019279795.1. Lineage (NCBI taxonomy): Eukaryota > Metazoa > Chordata > Ceratodontiformes > Protopteridae > Protopterus > Protopterus annectens. The sequence goes on from NC_056739.1 coordinate 1,500,106,890, forward strand.
TGTCTAGTATGAATCAACGGTATCACAGCAGATTTTGTGAATCATGAAACCTTGTTTCTTAAAAGTTATCTTGACATCTTTTTTTATTGCACGGTTTTACAACTTAGTTTATTTTTCTCCACAACTTGAAGTACATTTGAATGAATTCATAAATTAATTTAAGTGTTCCAGCATGGTCAGATATATTGAAACCATGAAGTCCTTCATTTTGATGCTCACTCATTCTTTTATCAGAAGTACTTTCTTCTAACAAGGAGAATTTCCTTCTGTTTGCAGTAGCTGAGTTTGCATTTAATTGAATAGTAATGGTTACTTTCCTCGAGTTTCTTCATCTCATTAGAGTTATTGTTTCCCAACTGACTTATTATGCTCAAAAGACTTTTCATGAACATTAGCTGATTTGATAGACTTTTAACAAAATGTATCAAAATAAGATGGTATGCTTTATTTGGGACTGACAGTGGGCTTCCACAACTGCAGGCTTCATTGATGCCTAAAATTATATATGTAGTACTGAAATCATCTCTGCATTACTTTATTATTTCTTGTGAAAGCTATACATCATGACTACAGTTATGTAAAAGTAACAATCATTACGTATCTTAAAACTGTGATTACAGACACATTTCTTCTTTTAAAAATTAACTTGTGGATGCAGTGTTTGTAGAGTTTGTAAACATATTTAATGAGGTGCAGAAATTATGTCCTATATACTGAAATTAGCATCCATTCTGAGTCATGAGTTTCTAGAAGTTGTTGCAGTACATAAAACATGATTGCACTCCAAATCTAGGATGAATATTACATTAATAAGCAAGTTTCTGGCATATAAAACCTATTTACTGAGATCCAGCACACATCTTTCACTGTTGTTAAGTGCTAATATTGCATTAGAGCTAAAACACCAAACACCACAGAACAGCATCGGGAAACTGAAGCAGCTTTAAAAGCTGTACTAAGCTTCAGTTTAGCACACTTGCTTTTTGTGTGTATGTGTGTGAGAGCAAATATTTTACAGCTTTTAAAGCTAATTTAGAATCATGTACACTTCTCTTGTGGCCGCAGTCTGTGTGATATTACTAAATGTTTCAGCTTTCAAAAGTGTAAAACACTTGACATTCTACAATGTCTATTTTTACTGTAAATTTTCCTCCCTGTTTTGTAGTATATTGGCAGTTAGCGCAGAGAACTAAAGCTTCAACTTCTTTATAAGCTGCTTCTTGTAGTAAGGGGGCAGGGTTTGAATATTACCACCTTCATATAGGGGGTTGGGTATTGGAATAATGGTTAAGGGTTTTATCTCACAGATACAAGGTTCAGGGATGGTTTCTCACCTCTGGTCACTTTCTGGTTATAGCTAAACATTTGATAGTCTATAGACTGGTTGCCTGGTATTTGTCTCTGAACCTTTGAAGCTAAAGATCCATATACTAAGCAACTTGTAAGATTGCACTAAGTGCGTTATGACATTCAGAGCTATAAAATATCTGGGACTCCTACATTTTTTCTGTCTCTCTTGACCAGGTAGTACTTGTAACAGATGAAGATCAATGTACTACAAATAATTATGCCTCCAGTATTTTGATTGTAGCCTGCTAGTTATATGTTCTCAAAACAGACGTCAGGATGAGAAAAATTTCTTGAAATCCTTTTCCCAAACATATAACAACTTCATTATTATTAGGGATCCTGTCATAAACTTCTATGCAGCAATTGCAGTGTTGAAAAGATAATGAGCAAAAGTATACCAGAAGGAATGGGATCGAGTCCCATCCTCCCGCATGTGTCACAACAATAGAAGACAAAGTAATATGAGCATTTTACTGTTCATTTCTGTTGGTCAAACAGTTATATAACAAGGGTAATAAATGACATCATGTCAAGCCACCCTACCAGTTTTTGATACAGTACTGTGATACAGTTAGGTAAGGGAAATAAATGAAGGATAGCCATGTTACTTGCAGAAACTGCAAATGAAATTAATTTGTATGAAATTTGGCAATGTAAAGACCTCTGGAAGGTACATTTTCAAAATGCACACTTTACTACAAGTGCACATGATGAGCTGAGAACCCTACAACTCACTAATGTAGGACAGTACATATATATTCAGATACTTAACATTAATAATACTGATAGTAATGGTAGTAAATATAAATATATATACAATAAATGCTTAAGAGGAAATTCAAGAAGAGCAAAATCCTGAGAAGGAAGAAGAATGCTGGTACTGAACTCAGGAAAGAAGTAATGTGCCATGTGTGATGATGGTGATCAGAGCAGTAAAGCCAGCTATACTACCACTGCTGGGGAACACTTTTGTTCATAGGTGTTTACTATGCTAATGGCCATAAGGGCCTTTTTAAGCCTAACCATACATCCCAAATCTCTCAGTGAGAATCACTGCATTTGGCTCCAGTTCTGTGTGTTGTGTAGAAAACAGATAATCAGTGTTTTAGCGCAGTCACTGTAAAGGAAGTACTGTTGTAAAGGAAGTGATGATCTGATATCCCTTTTCTGCCTCTGTGCAGAAGTGAAATGGCTTCTTATGTACATGACAATATTGAAAGTCCCTATCAAGTAGGAAAGCTCAGTTTCTTACACTGCCCAAAACATAGAAAATGTATTTTACATAATTGTTTCATTGACAAATACTGCACACATTAAATGGTCACTTACATATTTACACTGAAACAGTACAACAATAAATCACCCGTCACCTCAGTGTACGTACAAATTTTAAACTAGATATCCTTTCCTCAAAGGGTCTGTAGCCAGTACTGTCCCAGGAATACACAAAAGGTTCTGTTAGTTGTGCAAAAATACCTGCACACTGTGAGTTTGACAAAGTGGTACGTAATGCTTCATACTGTGTGAAGATCCTAGAGCATCACTTCAGAAACAAAACTTCAGAAGGATCCTAGTTAGAAGAAGAATCTGCAGATTCCTCAAGATACCTTGAAGCTACAACCACACAAATCATTCAGCAGTTTTAGCAGGGACACTTACTGTAAAACGTGTCAGAGTTGCTTCACCTTTTGATGGTGCATGGGTATGCAATTCAAAAATATTCTTAAACATGAAGGCTCAAGATAAACCTGTCCTCTAGCCACAAAAGTCTAAACTCAGTGGTTTACAAGGCATTCAGAATTATGGTCCAGTAAACAAATAAGAGTCAACACTTACAAGTTTGCTGAGCAATTTCAAAAGCCTGGTATCATCAATGAGCAACTCTCCTACCATATGGTTAATAACAACAACCCCAGAACAAAATTCTCTTCAGGGAAATAAAAGATGACTTTATCATAAATACTGCAATACTTTCTCAAAATGTCTTGGATGTTAAATCACAACTTTGCCTGGCAGTTGGCACAGAGGGTTAAGGCTGCAAACTGTAGTTCCTGTTCTAATGGGTTTGAGTCACTTAACTAGGCAGTGCAACTGGAAATTTGGCTAGGCTCCTCGATGGTCCCTGGATAGCAAGCCTAGTAACTACCTCTGAACATATGAACCAAAGGCTGTACAAAGTCTCTAGGAAATGATACAACAAAATGGTATAAATATACATTATCGCATTATTTACCCAACTGCAAACTCAGATAGTGGATAAGGCAGCAAGAGCTAAGAAGAGCAACTTATTCCTGAAAGGAATGCCAGAAGGTGTCTAACAAACAAAGTAGATGAAAACATGCAAGATTTCTTTACCAAAGTAGAAGATCCCTCACGATTTGTCTCTGTTGGCATTATCAACAGTACTGTCTGAGCACAATGCCCTCCATCATAGTTATTAAATCACCCATTCAAATGTACATTAAAATGTTTAAATACTGGGCCTGTCAAAACAGCTAAAAGCAAAAGAAAAATAAAGCGTCTACATGGAATGTTAACACAATACCTATATTGCAACACCTGCCAGTAGAAGTAGAAAAGATCAGACAAATTATATTTCACTTGTGCAATGCTTACTCAAATACAAAATCAAATTCAGGATGCATTGTCTAAATGTCTTGTCTTTCAGCGCTACTACACAGACAGTGCTAACTTGCCTTATGATTTGCACCCAAATCCTAGACAACAGTCCTTTCAAAAAGCCTTAACATGCTCAGAAATTTGTTCTCAGCTGCTCAACCAGCTGTCACAGAATACTTTGGAATTTCAATAACTTATCAATATTTTCATTTACTATCAGAGCTCGGCTACAACTCTGTATCAGTCTTGACTTAATGGTAACAGAATATAATAAATGGCTGACTCTAGGAATCATAGTAGGTGAGTAATCAGGTAAACAGATGTGCAGCTCAGTTTTAAAGGATTAGAATTATTTGTGTCATTACGGTAGTCATGACACAAGATATTCTAGTAAATATGAAACTGCAGATGCACACATTATAACTAAGGTCACCACTGATCCACAGATATAGGGGTTTTACAGCTGACTGTGCCACCGGTGACTTGGTTTGGATATGGTGCCAGAACATGGCCGAGTGAACTGCTGCTGTTGCAATAAAACAGATATTATCCTTCTCTTTCTCTTAAGGCTCAGAGGAGATTGTTGGATTCCTCACTGTGACTTAACCATATTTAACATGCATGCGGAAGGGGTTCCATATCAACCAGGTTCTGTACATTCCTGCATAGGCACAGTCTGTTTTCCTGTCTGTGGACATACTGAAACTTGCATGTGCCACAGTTAGCATCACCACATGACAATAAGTTATCTTTAGGATGAATCTTAAAATGTTTCAATGTCTCTCATTGTGTCATCACCTGTGGTAGTGAGTGATGGTTTCCTATGTTCTGTCAGTTTCTAGAATTCATTTTTGGGCTTTGGAAACCCACAGCAACATAGGGAAGCAAGCAGCGTATGTATTTTTGGACTTCATTTATGTATTTATTTATTTATTTTATTTTACATTTATTTACTGGGAGTGTCCGACTGAGCCTCAACGGCCCATTTTCAGCAGAGGCCCGGGAAGAAAAGCTCCAAGTACCATAGTAAACAGTGTAAACATAGAATTAAAAAAAAAACAGTGTTACATAGTAAACAGATATACAATTCCATTGAAAAGAATAAAAAAAAGACAACAGTGGTACAAAATAATGCAGTAAGGACGGTTAGTCACACATATTACACATTATACTCACTGGATTCTTGAATGAACAAAAAAAAAAAGAAAAACATGATTGTGTTTCTACTTGGGGGTGAGGTGGTGACCTCACCAAAATTAAACAATTAGAATACAAAATATACAGTAGTAAGCTGGAGATAGGATCTAAGGAAAAGAGTTGTGGATAGAAACTTATGAGAGAAATAATATGGAATGATCAGTGCTAAAAACTTACTGATGGGTCAGCCTGGTTTTGAGCAGGAGCATACCCAGTTTTTAGTTAAATGGGCCTTGAGAAGGGTTTTGGACTTGGAGTGGTTAGCTGTGGAAAGAATGGGCTGGGGAATTGAGTTCCAAATTTTGGAGATGTGCTTTGGGTATAAGCCATCCCCAAAGCTATTATTGGCTTTAGGGACTTCTAGAAGAAGTTTGTCAGATGTGCGGAAGGTTCTATTGGAAGTGTATGGTTTTACTAGGATTTTAAGGGCTGGATATTTATCTGGTAGGTAGATGATGAAATGGCAAATTGTGAGTTGGTTGAGGTATAATAGGTTTGAGAGTTCCAACCAGTCTAATTTGTGGTGAGCTGAACAGTGATGTGTTGTGTACGGGAGGTTGGTGGCAAACCTGGCTATTTTCTTGTAGCAGGTTTCCAGTTTATTTAGATTTGTTTTCTTTAAATTTGTGAAGACTGGGGAGACATATAACAGAGTGGATAGTAGACGACTTTGGCAATGGCTGTTTTGGTGGTTTGGGTGAGGAATGATTTGGCTCTATAGAGCGCCGTGAGTTTTATGAGGACCTTTTCGATTGATTGGGATATGTGCAGGTCATAACTGAAGGATTTCTCAGTGGTGACACCTAGTAGTTTGGAATGGTCTCCTGGCTGTATTTTGGTGCTGTTAGTAAGATGGGATGGAGGGGGTTGAGATATTTTCTTGTTGGTAAATAATATTCGTTTGGACTCGTTAGGGCTTAGTATTAGTTTATTGGTATATAGTATTCAACATCTGTAAGTGCTTTTTGTTTTTTGCAAGAGTTGGGGGATTGAGGTGGCTGAGCAGATGAATGTAGAATTGTCTGCATATTGTATAGTGTTAGCTGTTGTGGTGGCTGAATTGAGATCATTTGTAAAGATTGTAATGAGAAACTGAGCCAAATATGAACCCTCGGGGTATGCCCATGGAGACGGATAAGTGAGGATATATTGTCTAGCCAGTTAACAGCTTGCTGAATGTCTGACAGGTAGTATGGAACCATGATAGGGTGGATTCTGAGAAGTTTAAGGTGGCTAATTTGTACAGAAGCTTTTGGTATGAGACAGTGACAAGTGCTCCTGATATGACTAGGAAAACTGATGAAACATAAAGGCCGTTGTTTCTTGATTAGTTAACTATATTTGTGAAACTAATTAGAGCAGATGTGTGGCTATACTTGGGTCTGAATGTTGTCTATATTGTGAACTGTCAACAGTGTACTGCATATTATGTAGGAAAAACAAATTGCAGGCTTAAAGACAGAATTTTTAAGCATCTATCAGATATAAGGTAAAGAAAAGAACACAATGCACTGTGCAAGCATATAGAATTGCATAGTGATCATGTATTTGCCTTTAGGGTTATATGTGTTGTAAATAGAAGTCAAAGAATGGGTCACTTGTATAATGAAACTGAATACAAAGAGATGCAATGGATTCTTAAACTGGGAGCTGACAAAGCCCCAGGATTAAATAATGTTGTCTCTTTACAACCAGCTGTAGCAAAAAGGAGGGTAAACTATTATAGCAATAACCCACGCCTGGGTGTTTGTAATGCTGGATTTACCCACGGTTGGTGTGGTTTGGTCACAAGGGCGAAGCCCGAGTGGCCAAACAAAGCCAACCGTCGGTAAATCCAGTATTACCCACACCCAGAAGTGGGTTATTGCTATTTTACAATGACATTATTTAAGAAAAAAATAATTACTTTTCTCAAATAATGGCATTGTATAATGCCTCCTTGCTGCCCTTCCACAGCTGTCTGGTATTCTGCGGCAGTTCTGATGTACTGTGCATGCGTATGCCTACGCAGTACATTAGAGCTGTGGGCAAAAGCAACGGAGAAAGCAAGATCTCCGTTGCTTTTTAAAAACTGTTTCGCTATATTAAATGGGTTTAACATAGCGAGACAGCTTTAAAAAAGCAACGGAAAATCTCCGTTGCTTTTTTTAAAGCTGTCTCTCTATGTTAAACTCGTTTAACATAGCGAGACAGTATGAAGCAATGGAGATCTTGCACTCTCCGTTGCTTAAAAAAAGAGTTATAGTAATGGAAAAAGTCTGGGCGACGGGACCTTTTTTCCATTACTATAATTGATTTACAACGTGCACGCTGGCCAATCAGTGTGCACGTTTTTGAATATTAATTGGGGGTCATTGTATAATGATTTTTATTGGCTGTGTTGTACTATAATAGATAATATGTTTTTACTAGTGTTTTATTATCTGATGAAGGGATTTACCTGAAAGCGCTTATGATATTGCTTTTATTGTTTTAATAAAGTGAAGTTGCTTCATATACAGCATGGTAGTACTTGCCTCACTTTTGGATTTATTATTTGGATTTTTTGGCAGTACTTTCAGTGCAAGGAGTCCTTTACTTTTTGTTCTTTACTTTGCTGTTGCTTTATTGGACTCCAGACACCCATGGCTGACCAGCAGACTGAGGATGTTGAACTTGGCTATGTACCACACAGGTATCTCAAAACCATGGCTAGTAAATCTTTTATGCTACAAAATCTGCTGTTGGACATGGACATTGGGATTTCCACTCTTCTCTTTGATGTTACACAAGAGAGGCAAAGAGGCGAGACTGAATTAACCATGTCATTGACATCTTTGAAAGATACATTAATGAAATTAAAATGCCTACAATGGCACAGATTTTATTTTGAAGCTTGTCTTAAGAACAATATTGTGCCAAGAGGCTTACGTTTTTTATGCATGCCAGCACAGGGGGAATGCTATCCCGAGTTGCTGGCATGCTGGCAGCGTATTAATTTACAAACTAGTAAATCATACATACATTTACTTATTTCTTTTTTTCAACCTGAAGAGGATGCACTGTTAACCAAAGCTGAAGACCTACGTTTTCAGCTGGAAAAAGACTATAAAACTGAATATCATAAGAATAGACTTATGAACATACTATGTGTAGCTGCTAACTATGATTTAAAACTTCAACAAGTTAAGTTAAAGAAACTACAATGCGATTACCGTGATTTTTCATCAGGTAACATCTTTGTTTGGTCTTGCCCTCAAGAAAGAGCATGGAATGCTTCAAATGATGTAGCAGCCACACCTGCACCTAATAAACAGCATGAAAGAGAATGCTCAGACTTTATAAACTTAAAGCAGTCTAACACTATTCATTCACAGGGGCCTGTCTTGTTTAGTACAGAAAATAATGAAACATCTACCAATGTCTGAGACAGTGACTGAAGGAGAAACATTTGTGGACATTGATTTGGGCACTACAGCTGGCCAAATGGATGAGTCTCGAAGTGACAGGCTGGACTTTTCCACAATGGGAGCCAGACCAAAACAAAGTGACAAGATGTCTGCAGCTGTTGTTACACCTACTTCCTTCTCTTCTTCTTCTTTTTTCACATTACCAGCACCGGTGAAGAAGAAGAATTCTCAGAAGAAGAGCTTTTCACATCAGATGGACAAGGACTACAAGAGATGACAAACCTCCAATTGACTGCTGATGATGTATGCAACATTTGTAATGTTCATAATATTTCAGGTATTTCTCATTCTGAATTACAACTATCAGTGTTAAGCAAGGGTTAAATGTTGCACCAAGTACAGGGACAGATTTTTGTACTCGAATACCTGAGCTGCTATACTTTGCACGGAATGTAATGTTGAAGCAAATGTTTAATGATATTAACAGTTTTCAAACACCTCATGCATTGAAGCAACCTAGCACTTTTTCACCTATTTAAATCCTACACTGTTGTTGTTTGCTAAATCATGTGAATGTGAAAGTGAACAGTATCTACAGAATACACATAGATCTATGCATTTCAACTTAGACCAGCCACATAGAAATGCACTGCAAGAGCTAAAGAATAATACCAACATAGTTATAAAATCTGCTGATAAGGGAGGTGATGTTGTTTTACTTGGCAAAGAGTTTTATAACACACAAATAGATCTGTTGCTAGCTGACTGACTTTTCTTCAGCTGCCACCACTAATTGTGAATTCCTATATACAAAATGTGCACAAATCTTTATTTAACATGGAAAAAACTTTTTTGATAGACCAAGAGCTGCTGACATTTTTATATATGCAACACCCTACTATCCCAGTTTTGAAAGCCTTACCAAAAATTCATAAGGATCCCAAAACACCACCCATGAGACCTATGAGATCTATAGTATTGGGTAGGGGTTGGGTAACAGAAAATATTTCTATCTGATTAGAATGCACTCTTAGACCAATGTTACAAACCTTCCCTAACATTTTGAAAGATACTGCTACATTTCTGGAATCATTGGGTGTTTATTTACAAGACAACAGTGACATTTCTTATATGTTTGCTACTTCAGATGTAAAGAATTTGTTCGCTGTCATAGAAAATCAATATGGTATTACTGCCATAGAAGAAATACTGAACAAAAAGGTGAATATACATACAGATGAAAATATACGGTTATGTTCCTTATTAAGGCTAGTATTAGAGAACAATGTTTTTCTTTGTCAAACAAAGTATTATTGCAAGAGACAAAGTATAGCTATGGGTACACCTTGTGCGAACACATATGCTAACCTAGTCCTGGCATACTGGGAGGATATGGTGATATTTGAGGCAGCACATGATTGGAAAGACAAACTTCTCTTTTACAATAGATTTGTGGACAATGTTTTCTTTTTGGGGGGGGGGAGGTATTAAGAAGAAGGGAACTTATCCATTCCTACATTGTAAAGCCTGTAAGCACATTCTACAAGGGAACTGTTTTATATACCCCGGGACCAACAAGAATTACTTTTTGAATATGTATGCTGACTGTAACACACAAAATGTTGTATATTGTGAACTGTCAACAGTGTACTGCATATTATGTAGGAAAAACAAATTGGAGGCTTAAAGATAGAATTTTTAAGCATCTGTCAGATATAAGGTTGAGAACAGAACAAAATGCACTGTGCAAGCATATAGAATTGCATAGTGATCATGTATTTGCCTTTATGGTTATATGCGTTGTAAACAGAAGTCAAAGAATGGGTGAGTTGTATAATGAAACTGAATACAAAGAGATGCAATGGACTCTTAGACTAGGAGCTGACAAAGCCCCAGGATTAAATGATGTTGTCCCTTTAAAACCAGCTCTAGAAAAAAGGAGGGTAAACTATTGATTTTTATTGGGTGTGTTGCACTATAATAGATACTATGTTTTTACTAGTGTTTTATCATCTGATGAAGGGATTTACCTGAAAGCGCTTATGATACTGCTTTTATTATTTTAATAAAGTAAAGTTGCTTCATATATAGCATGGTAGTAATGGCCTCACTTTTGGAATTATTATTTGGATTTTTTGGCAGTACTATTAGTGGAAGGCATCCTTTACTTTTTGTTCTATACTTTCACAGTAGGGAAATGTGAAAATATAAATCATTAATGAAATCAGAATTTTTTTTAATCTGGAAAAATAACAGTTTTAAATGCAAGAAAACTGAAAATATGCAGGATAACATTCAGTTTTATGTATGAAAATAATGTTTGCATGTGTTTTTAACTATTGTATTCTTTTCTTTTGCAGTTTGTATGTGTGGAGAGTCTGGTTACAGCAGTGGTGGATATGTATCCTAACCTTTTCCGAAGGGGATACCGTCGAGAATTATTGATTCTTATCCTTTCAATTTTTTCATATCTAATTGGACTTATCATGTTAACAGAGGTAAGAGGAATGGTACCTTTATGCTGTAACCGTGCTGCTCAGATGATTTCAAATAGTTGTGGTGACTGGCTCAAGGTTCATCATCATATAGTTTAATTGAATTCACACCACTAGCAAAATACCATCAGTCTGAGGCTCATTTTTCCGCATCAGATTGTGCAAGCTACCATTTCTCCAAAATGTCTCTTCTCTGAGATGCAGCAACTTTGCAGTTTATCATAAAGCTATCCATGCAAAGAAAGTATGACATTGAGTGCCCCCACAGAAAAAAATGTACATTTGTTTTAGAATTTGTTAGAATTGCTCTTTTGGACATTCCAGCTTACAAAGTTAGACTTTATATGGTTTGTCTTGAACAGACCAAACTATATCACAGTTAGAGGTATCATTATATTAAACATTTTTAAGTTTGTACCAAATTGAGTCAAATGTAGATGGGGGGGGGCTTCTCTGAATGGTCTAGAACAATTTCTGTACATTTTTTCAAATTTAAACTGGATGAGGTTTGAACTCATAATTTTTCAATTTGCAAGTGTTGAATTTGATTATTGTTTCACACTGGGAATGTCTGTAGGTTATGTGGCCATGGAATTGTTATATTCAATTAAGCATGGAGGGTGTGAGCTGAAGCTTACACTAGCATGTATCATCTGGTTAAAGCCTCATCTTGTTTTAAGTAGTGAAATGTATGTAAATCCTCTAAAACAAATGGGCATCTCCAGAAGAGTAAGCGTGACTTATACAATCCAGTTCTTTTAAGAGTTTTTACTATGTATGCATCTTCATTCACTGTTATAATTAGTGGCAATAAGAACATGTGCATTCTCTGTTTTACCAGTTAAAAAACAGTCTGAACTAGGCTCAGTTATGATTACATTACCATTGCAAGTAAATGGAATACTATTATGGCAATACAGAGATGCAGTAATGTTCATTAAGAATTTCATAACCAGAACCAACCAGAAAGGCAAACGTGCTTTTACATATTTGGCTTGCCAACTTCATCAGCTTGAGCCAATTTGTTCTTTTCTGCCAAATATTAAGAGTGTGCTGTAATTATAGCAGTGAGATGAGCATTATTACTACAGATAATAGTGGTAGCTTGAGAAATGTTTATTTTTATTTTCAGGCAAATAAAAAAATCTTCCATTTGGAAGATTGAAGATCAGCTAAACTGTAAGGCATAAGTTGTTGTGCAGAACAGATTTCCAATTGTGAAGTACTGCAGTAACATTCTGTTTTATAATTGTACCAAAGGCATATAAGCAATAGTGGAATACCAGTCGGTGACCAACTGCTAAATATAATTCCACAGAGTGCCAAAATTATAATCTGGATCTGCAAAATAGCAAATCAGTGAAAATACTGCAGCAATGCAGGAGTACATAAGAAGGAAGACTTGCTGTCAGCCAAAAGATGATTAGTCAAGCTTGGTGGCATGGTGAGCCATGCAGCCTTGCCATTCCACAATACTTAAAGGGTCTTGTAAAAAATTTTGTAAGCTAGTAAATGAAGAAAAATAGAAGGCTATGAGGTGATAATGGAGACCACAGTAGTCATGAAGTAAAGGCAATGTATAGCACAGTACTGCCACTTAACGGCTATAACATGTAGTTGTAGCTAATAGGGTGCACAGTGACACACCCTCCAACTTAGCCCAGCAAAGCCAGGATATCACTGAGCAACACAAATAAAGAGATATTTATTAATGGGTATCATTTAGCATTATGGAAAGCATTGCAAAAAAAAGGAACCAAGCCATAGCAGTGATTATAATCATAAAAAGTCCCATATGTAGACACTTGTAGTTCCATTCAAATAACAGCATGCAAGACAGTATTGCAAGTTAATAAGAGCAAACCTTGTAAAGACATAATAATCCTGATTCCATCATGGGACAGGAGTAAGCATGACAAAGAGGGAAGAAAGTATTTCATGTGCTATCAACATACCCAAGTACAAACTGGTAAGTGTTGACACTTACAGGATCATGTGCCCAGCATACATACTGTGTCATATGCCATGCAAAGGCAAATAAATATATTTACTGCAAGAAGAATTAGACTGCAGAGAACATTTACGTAAGCACATTCAGTTTAATCTTGTAGCAATGAGGCTGTACAGCAGTTTGGAGTTTATAACACATAAAGCATGTTGGACTGCAGTTTGGCAGAGAGCATCAAGTGCAGGTACTGGTATTCTAAACATGAGGGTGGCATCCCTGCTGGCAGAGAGCATCAAGTGCAGGTACTGGTATTCTAAACATGAGGGTGGCATCCCTGCTGGCAGAGAGCATCAAGTGCAGGTACTGGTATTCTAAACATGAGGGTGGCATCCCTGCTGGCAGAGAGCATCAAGTGCAGGTACTGGTATTCTAAACATGAGGGTGACATCCCTGATGGCAGAGAGCATCAAGTGCAGGTACTGATATTCTAAACATGAGGGTGGCATCCCTGATGGCAGAGAGCATCAAGTGCAGGTACTGGTATTCTAAACATGAGGGTGGCACCCCTGATGGCAGAGAGCATCAAGTGCAGGTACTGGTATTCTAAACATGAGGGTGACATCCCTGATGGCAGAGAGCATCAAGTGCAGGTACTGATATTCTAAACATGAGGGTGGCATCCCTGATGGCAGAGAGCATCAAGTGCAGGTACTAAGGGTAATGCTGCTCAATGCCAGAAGTCTAAATCTCAAAATGCACGCACTCGAGGCCCTTCTCAGTATGGAGAACATCGATGTCTGTGCAGTGACAGAAACCTGGTTCAAGGCTCCTGAGAGCACCCCAGCACTATCAGGTTTTACCTCTTATCATGCGTTCCGGCCCCAAAATCCGGACAATACCAAGAAAGGAGGGGGGGTATCCATATTCATCAAAGACACCCACACCTCAAGACTGGTGGCAACGCACGATGCATCGGAGACCATCCAGGTGCAATTAACCATAGGCAAGACTGCTCTGCAAATTGTAGCATGTTACAGGCCACCCTCACAAACTCAGGAACCTCACATGGCCTTCCTGAAAACACTAGAGGGATAAATGTATCACCAAACACCATCATACTAGGTGACTTCAATTACCCTAATATAGACTGGGAACACTACTCAAGCCCAAACACCCTAGCCCAAAAGTTCCTGGAATTCATAAACTCAAATGCCATGGAACAACTAGTCACCATCCCCACAAGAGGAGAAAACATACTTGATCTCATCATCACGAACATGGGAGCACAATGTTCAACACCGAAGTATACCCCTCACTGGTGAGATCAGATCACAAACTAATCTCGCTGGAGGTCCTCATCCCACCCCACCTGAAATAAAAAGACCACAGTAAAGAACTTCTCGAAGCCGACTTCACACTTCTAAAGACTAGTGTGGTCTCCTTTAAGGCCCCGAGCCGACGGAAAACAGTACTCAAGCCGCTGAATCACTTACAAATGCCTTCTACCAGCACCTGCAGGACTGCATGGATAAGGCAATCCCAAGCAAAACAAAGACTCTTTGTACCAAAGGCAAGCGTCCACTCTGGTGGACCCCAGCCATAAACAAACTCTACAACAAAGGAGGAAGCTACTACAAGATAGAGCAAAATCCTTAAAAGGTAAGACACCCTTGATCACTATAAGTAAAAACTAAGAGCTCTCATAAAATCATCCAAAGCAAATTTTGAGAGAAAAATAGCTAAAGACTCGAAAGACAATCATAAGGCCTTCTTTAGCTATGTTAGAAACCTGGGAGGAAACTCCCAGATATGCTCAGAACTAGTTCAAAATGATGTGAAGATTACTGATCCTACAGACATTGCCAACATACTGGCTGACAGGTTCAGTGCAAACTTCTCCCCTCCCCAAAAGGAGAGATATCTATACCAGCGATTGCAGCCCCCAAACATCTCCAACGCCCAAGTGAGAACTGCTCTCTCCAAAGCAAAAACACAGCATCCATGGGACCTGATGGTGTCCCCGGCTGTGTGCTCCACGAACTCAATGAGGAATTAAACCCACAGCTAGGACAGCTGTTTAATCATAGTCTTACCTCTGGATAC
Organism: Protopterus annectens; assembly: GCF_019279795.1. NCBI lineage: Eukaryota > Metazoa > Chordata > Ceratodontiformes > Protopteridae > Protopterus > Protopterus annectens. The sequence continues at coordinate 1,500,121,991 of NC_056739.1, forward strand.
GCACCCAGGGAGTGGCGCACTGCAACAGTGGTCCCACTTCACAAAGGCGGTGCCTCCACCGACCCTGGAAATTACCGGCCCATTAGCTTGACAAGCCTTATCTGCAAAGCCATGGAGAGGATCATAATGGACCTCATAAATAAAGACATAGGGAACTTGCAGACTTTGGATCCATCCCAGTTTGGCTTTGTCAAAGGCAGATCATGCCTTCTAAACTTGGTTGACTTTTTCGAAACAGTCACCAAAGCCATTGATGAGGGAAAGGCAGTCCATACAGCCTACCTCGATCTGGCGAAGGCCTTTGATACAATACAACACTCGGGTATCATTGAAAAACTCATCAGCTTAAATGTTAACCCATACATCATAAGATGGGTTGCAAACTGGCTGAGTGACAGAACCCACAGGGTCAGAGTTGCTGGCGCCATGTCAGACTCAAAGCCTGTCACAAGTGGTGTACCACAGGGCTCAGTCCTGGGCCCACTCTTGTTTGGCATCTACTTTTCCGAAGTACAAGCAAACACAGGAGGGTTATGGCTGACAAAGTTTGCAGATGACTGCAAACTGGGCCATAGTAAAACACATCTGACACAGATATCCTTCAGAAGGGTCTCACAGAAACGGATAACTGGTGCCAGAGCCATGGCCTAAAGTTAAATGCCAAAAATGCATAGTCATACCCTTCGGGAAAAACAAGGTTACCCCTAGCTACCAAATAGGTGGCAATCCACTGAGTACAGAAGAAGTTATCAGGGACCTGGGGACCCAGGTTGATAGTAGTCTGTCATTCGACACCCATGTAGCTAAAGTAGTTAGGAAGACCTTCTACATTGCCCACCTTATCATGAAGGATTCTCATCTAGATCAAGGGAGGTCATAGTCTCCCTATACTCATCACTCATCAGACCAATGATTGAGTACAATGCCCCATTCGAATGTATCTGACCCGACACTTGCAGCAGCTGGAGAGGCCACAAAGTTCCTCACCAAAAGGATAAAGGGTCTCAAACATCTGTCCTATGCTGCCCGACTGAAAGAACTCCAGCTCTATTCAGTAAACACGCTTGCTCAGAGGTGACCTTTGCCTAACATACAAGGCCATGTCAAACCCAGATTTGATGAATATGCTTCACCTCAAAAATCTAGATCCGTCAGAGCCACAAGGGCGGAGACTTAAACCTCGACACGGCTATTAATAGGGCGTGCTGGAGGGATAGATTCATCACCCAAAGACTCCTATGCTGTGGAATAAAATCCCGGTATATGTGAGGCAGAGCACCTCGCTGGCCTTGTTCAAGAGAAATCTTGACCAATGGATGGGAGATCGCAGATATACCCCAGGGATTACCTCAGTGTCACTGCTCAACAGAGGCACAGCAAAATAATGGGTATAGTTCCCCATACTAAAGGGGTGGCGTAAGCCACAAAACTATGGGCTAGGCTTGTAAATGCCCTCGGGCAGATAGCCTAGTATGAACCTATGAACCTATGAACCTATGGTATTCTAAACATGAGGGTGGCACCCCTGATGGCAGAGAGCATCAAGTGCAGGTACTGGTATTCTAAACATGAGGGTGACATCCCTGCTGGCAGAGAGCATCAAGTGCAGGTACTGGTATTCTAAACATAAGGGTGGCATCCCTGATGGCAGAGAGCATCAAGTGCAGGTACTGGTATTCTAAACATGAGGGTGGCACCCCTGATGGCAGAGAGCATCAAGTGCAGGTACTGGTATTCTAAACATGAGGGTGGCATCCCTGATGGCAGAGAGCATCAAGTGCAGGTACTGGTATTCTAAACATGAGGGTGGCATCCCTGATGGCAGAGAGCATCAAGTGCAGGTACTGGTATTCTAAACATGAGGGTGACATCCCTGCTGGCAGAGAGCATCAAGTGCAGGTACTGGTATTCTAAACATGAGGGTGGCACCCCTGATGGCAGAGAGCATCAAGTGCAGGTACTGGTATTCTAAACATGAGGGTGACATCCCTGCTGGCAGAGAGCATCAAGTGCAGGTACTGGTATTCTAAACATGAGGGTGGCATCCCTGATGGCAGAGAGCATCAAGTGCAGGTACTGGTATTCTAAACATGAGGGTGGCACCCCTGATGGTAGAGAGCATCAAGTGCAGGTACTGGTATTCTAAACATGAGGGTGACATCCCTGATGGCAGAGAGCATCAAGTGCAGGTACTGATATTCTAAACATGAGGGTGGCATCCCTGATGGCAGAGAGCATCAAGTGCAGGTACTGGTATTCTAAACATGAGGGTGGCATCCCTGCTGGCAGAGAGCATCAAGTGCAGGTACTGGTATTCTAAACATGAGGGTGGCATCCCTGCTGGCAGAGAGCATCAAGTGCAGGTACTGGTATTCTAAACATGAGGGTGGCATCCCTGCTGGCAGAGAGCATCAAGTTCAGGTACTGGTATTCTAAACATGAGGGTGGCATCCCTGCTGGCAGAGAGCATCAAGTGCAGGTACTGGTATTCTAAACATGAGGGTGGCATCCCTGATGGCAGAGAGCATCAAGTGCAGGTACTGGTATTCTAAACATGAGGGTGGCATCCCTGCTGGCAGAGAGCATCAAGTGCAGGTACTGGTATTCTAAACATGAGGGTGGCATCCCTGATGGCAGAGAGCATCAAGTGCAGGTACTGGTATTTTAAACATTAAACATGAGGGTGGCATCCCTGATACACCACCACATTTACAGTGTCATAGTGAAATGTAGACTAGCACAAGCAGTGCAATGCAATTGCATATGGAACAAAACATCACATGTGTGGATGGTGTTATAAGTGACAACAGGAGTTCACACATTTCGATGCTGGAAGTGGCAGATACATCACTGTGGCATACCATTACATCCCAGTGCAGATGTGAAGCTTTAATGTATGCAACCTGTAGTGACTACAGTGTAATATTGGCAGTTCAACATCTGATAATTGAAACCATTGTGAAAGTGCATACCCACAACCGATCTCAACACAGTCACAGTCACATAATGGTAAGCCTGAGTAATAGTACAGTCTGTGGCCTGTGTGAACAAAATTCATCATCATGTTTGCCACTCACACACTAACCCTACATATACTAGCCCAATTCACAGTGTAGTCTGATGCCTGACTGTGGTATGGGACATGTCTCAATCTGGCCCTACAAACTTATAGATTGATAGGGTATCAGAAACCAGAGCAGCATGCAACGTCAGATAGAACAGAACCAAGAACACTGATATCTACCCCAGTCTGTACACAGACCAAATAACATGATCACAATATACTGCTACATAATACAGACACTCTGTCAACAATCACCATAAGTACACAGACCTCACTAATGTACAGACTGCCACAGAATATCCAGGTTTTGTCCTCAACTATTAGGCCCCCTATACATTAAATGCCTGGCAGTCTGATGTATCACTGGCTTTATATCAGGAATTATGTCAGTAAATAATGGTATACTGTACATGTCCACCTCTTACTGCATGACATATGACCAAAGGGAGACAGACTTGGGGGACAGAGGCAGAAACACAGGGCCAATATTGACATATTGCAGTTATAAATTGAGAACATTGCTGGTGTAACAGGGTTTGTTGTGACATATCTCTTCTGAGGGATATGAAGTCAGTAACACACTGAGTACAATCATCAGAGTATGCTACTGCATTTATGAAGACAGAAAATGTGTGAGTAACACACCAAATCTCAGGCTCCAAACTCTGGCCAGTCTGCAGATAGCCCTACAGGTGAGAGTTTTCTTAACCACATAACACTGTCATGCCAGACTTTAAATCAGGCAGAACAGCCTTTTGACACAAACTCAATACTTAAATTCTGTCCCATGTCTGGAGCATCCCCCTCAGGGTTTTTGGCCTGTCTCCTCTGTGTTTGTTGTAAAAGGTATTTCCAAATACCCTCTGTGATGCTGTTTGTCACACACCCATGCAAAGTCCTGCTCACGGTGAGGGAGAAGGGCCAGCATCCACTTGCACTGCTCACTTATAGGAGTGTGTTTCCATGCAATTGACTATAGGAATGATACAACAGGTGTTCCACATGCAATTAGCAAATGGAGGACTCCAATTTGTGCACAGGCCATCAGCTGATCATGAGCATTACCCACCAAAGTCAAGCTGCTGCCTATGCAAAAGGGATACATTTTTCCACATCTACCAGGGAGGTGGAGAGAGAGAGGCAGAGGGTAAGAAAGAAAGGAAGAGAGAAAGAGCCATGCACATTTGTGTATGATCTGTGGGTAGAGAGAGAGGTCTCTGGGTATTATAATGAGGATGTGTATTGTTTACAACAACCACTATGGTGTTTGACACCTGTTGGCCTTGTAATGTGACATTGGGACATATGGGTCCTCAATATGAAAATGTAGCAAAGCCCACCCTCCAGTGGATCCCGTTATTTACACAATCACATGAACTCCCACACAGGATACTGATAATCAACACACACACTTGTCTGTGCTGAGTTTCAAACCCCTACTTAGCTATGCATTGGTATTATACTGTTACACAGTTATTACAAGCGCCACTGCGGTTATATGTTGGAGAGCTGTCCAAAGGTATCTTTGAAGGTGAGTGACTTCAGCTGCAGTGCTAAAGGAGGGGTGAGGGAAGTGCAGTAAGTGTGAATGACCCCAAAAGCAGGTGTCAACAAAGACTCACACACAAACACACACATTTTCACAGTTGCCAGGACCAGGCTTAGAACTCCTACCTAATTAATTTGCTACACTATGGTATTATACAGTTATTGCAAGTGCCATGGCAGTTATATGTTGAAAAGCTGCCCAAAGGTATCTTTGAAGGTGAGTGACATCAGCTGCAGTGCTAAAGGAGGGGTGAGGGAAGTGCAGTAAGTGTGAATGACCACAAAAATAGGTGTCAACAAAGACTCGCACACAAACACACACATGTTCACAGTTGCTAGGAGCAGGATTAGAACTCCAACATAACTAGTTTGCTACATTATGGTATTATGCAGTTATCTCAAGCGCCATGGCTGTTATGTATTAGAGAGTTGTCCAAAGGTATCTTTGAAGGTGAGTGACATCAGCTGCAGTGCTAAAGGAGGGGTGAGGGAAGTGCAGTAAATGTGAATGACCACAAAAATAGGTGTCAGCAAAGACTCACACACTCTCACATACACACATTTTCACAGTTGCCAGGGCCAGGATTAGAACTCCTACCTAATAATTTGCTATACTACGGTATTACGCAGTTATCACAAGCACCATAGAGCTTATAGGACTGGAATTGACAGAAGGGTTATTTCAATGTGACTGACCTCAGCAGGAGTGCTAACTTGGGCAATAGGAAGTGCAGTGTGTGTGTGACTGGGCCATAAATCACTCCTCTGGAAACACACACACATACACAAACACACACAACTTTACATTTGACAAGACTGAGTGTACAAATGCCACATGAATACTGTTTTTTACTATTGTGTTACGCAGTTATCACAAGCACCACAGACACTACAGGGTTGAGAGCTACCAAAAGGAATGTCTACAGTGATTGACATCAGCACATCATGCAATAATCAGCCAATTGAATGTGTAGTGGTGGGACAGGCCTTATAATGGAATTTTATCTGTCACTGTCTCTCGCTTCCCCACGTCTGTGTGTGTGTGTATGTTTGACATATTATAGTGTGCTGGCCTTGGATATGTGTGTGTATTCCTATCCAATGTGTGTGTGAAGCATAATTGGTGTACAATTTGGTGTGCGTGCACAGACATCTGCAAATGACAGATATGTATAGTCCACTATGTTGTCAGACATGGGTTTTATTTCTCTAAGTGTAGGAACATGCCCAGTATGACCTTCTGTATTGAGTGTGTGAATCCATTCCAGGTAGGGTTGTACTCTAGTCCAGAGTTTGGCATTCTCAACATACAGATAGCAACCTGTTTCTGCAGGACATTAGGATAGGTTGACATTATGGAGTCACAATGGGTGACAGATAGGGGGATACTGTAATTATTACTGCCTGTGCTGCTTGTGTTACATGGTGGGTGTTGGCAGAGATATTCAAACGTATGTAGTGTTTTACACTGTGATGTATTATGCATTGATTACTGGCAGATATAATTATTTGCTCACGGTTATTTACTGGGAAATACAAGATGAATGAAGCTGAGTCTAGTATTGTGGTCTACAGCCTACACATTCTTGCACACTCCTGCTATTCTGGAGGGGTAGCTACAGTCACTTACTGATGGGTCTGTGTAAATGCTACAGCACCTTGGTAGTATGGTGGCTGAGGATCCCCGTCTTGTACATACATCAACTTAACAGAATGGCCATATCCTGCTATGGTCATACCTCTCAGCTGTACAGATTCACCCAGGTTACCCAGACCCAGGGCTCGTATATCTGGTCATTTCCCCTTCGCATTGTGGTTTATGAGAAGATTTGTAACCACCCATTACTGGGTTTGCAGGCAGGGGTAGTATGGGCACACATCATTGTTTCAGACTTCACACACTCCATGATGTCCATGTATCTACATCTCCCAATCTGTTATTTTGTCCTTGTCCTAACATTATGCTCTATAGTTGGCCCTTCATCCCAGTGGTATGTATGGACTGGCCCCCAGGTCATGCAGTGGGGCCATGCTACTGGGAATTGTCAATATGGCCTTGTATTTGTGTTCTGTTGACTGTGTTAGTTTGTTATTTGGGTCCCCATGAGATACCATTCATTGGCACTACAGGTGAGACACAGGCCTTTAACAGAGGGCTGTAGGCCATTTGGTAGTGATGCAGGCCATTTGTAGCAGGCCAGTGCATTCTGTCACTCCTACATTCCCAAGCTGTGAGCCAGTGGATTTCCCTGGGGTGACAGGGTAAGTCTGCAAGGTATTAATGGAAATAGTTCCTGTACATACTGACCCATTGGTCTGGATGCATGCAGGGTGCTGCTTACAGCTAGGGACATACCTGCACAGGACACCTCTTCAGCATGCTGCATTCTGTGGTATTCCCATACAGAAGTGGGGTCATACTGTACTCATTCCCAACAGCAAGATTATGACCTGTGATAAACATATGGCTGATGGTGGGAGTGAGCTGAGTGCATGTGTGATATGGAAGCTACTTGCAGCTGAATCACAGATATATCTGGAACATTCCCCTTATGCTGCCTTATGCAGGGACATAGGCAGTCTCTCATTATTTCATAACTGTGCCTTTTGCAGTCTGCCAGTGATTGTTCAGACTACGTCAGTATTCCATGCTACACAGACAACTAATGTGCTGCCAACCTGTATGTTCAATTCCAAAGTTGTGTGAGTTGACAGTTACATTTTATGCATTCTATCTAGCGTACTTCTACTTGTGTACTGTGTGTATGTATGGGCCCACATTCATGTCATGCCCATCTTTCAGACAGTGACAGATATTGACATCTGGATAGTGAGTATGGACGACTGCTGACATGGGTATTGCTGAGAAGCATTGTGGTTGGCATTGCAGTTGTCAGAACATGGCCCTGTCATCCACACTACTGCCCATAGGCCACCGAGACACAGCCCTCCATGCCTACATGCTGACCACTTCCACACAATATTGAACACATGATATTTGCCATATCCTATTTGTGAGCAATGCAGCTGTCCATCTTATCAAGAGTACATCGACGCCTAGTTGTTCTAATTTATTGATCAGTGTTTTGTGCATGACCCTGTCAAATACTTAAGTAAAATCTAAATAAATTACATCACAGCACAATTTTCCATTCATAGCTGTTATATTGTTATAGAACATCATGTTACAAGTGGTAATAGAACTATTTTCAACATATGCATGCAGATATATGGTTTCAAGTCCAAACCTATCCAGTTCTGCCAGTAACTTATCCAATATTACCTTCTCCGTTATTTTTTTACAACATGAATGCAGATGTAAGGGTCTATATGACTTTGTTTGTCCTACTCCCCTTTCCCTTAAAGACAGGTTTAATAGGCAGATATCTTCAATCTTGAGGAATCTCCCCATATTTATATGACATAGTAAATAAACATAATAGTACTATCATTTCCTGCTGAAGTGTTCTTGGGTCCTTATTCCTAATTCTATCTCCTCCCTGCACTTTGTTTGGATCTGGTTTGTGGAGTTCTTTTTCAGTATATAATCTAATTTGATTACATTATCTGAGGTTACCTGGATGTCACTAGGACAACTTATTACCCACTTTGTGGAGCCAGACTGTTTTCCATAAGATTTACTAAATATATCTATAATCTGCTGTGTCTGAGAATAAATTTTAGAATCTGCACACAGTTTATCAATTTGTATATCTTAACTCCTTCCACATATTATATATCTATAAAAAGGTTTCATACTATGCGTAATATCTTTATATAAGTTTTCTTCAAATTTTTCTTGATCTTGTCTCACACTATGCTGAATTTGTTTGTCCAGCTTGTTTATTTCAGTTTTCAAAGTTGTCGTTCGGCCTGTCTTCCTTTTCTTATATTTTGTCTCTCACCTTAATCAGGTATCATGTTTTTATGGAATATAACCCCCTAATGTTGTATGCCAAGATCCTGATGTTAAACACTTTTTTTTTTTTTTTTTTTTTGCACTCAATTTCTCTTTCAAAACTTTTCACATTCAGTCTGCAGTTTTTACACTAAACACATCACTGCAGTTAGTTTTACATAGTGACTGTTTTGCTTCCATATAATCTGTAATTAATCTTCTGTGCATTGGTTTAGATTTCAATTTGGCAGAATTATCTAGTAACAAATTAACTTTATAACTCCGTGATCACTGCACATCAGCGGTGGTAAAACTTGACTTGAAGTAACATTAATTTCTTTAAGAACACAAACAATGTCTAGTATGTTTCGTTCCATGGTAGCTTTTTTTTTTACAATCTGAAGCAATTGTTGTTCCTGGACGTATATTGTGAATAATTTCCTTACTAATGTTGTTGAATCAATATTATTCCAGTGTGGTTCTGGTAAATTTAAGTCCCCAGCTAATATTATTCTTCCCTCCTGTGTTTCATGCAAGAAATGTATGAATTCCTCTAGGTCACCACCATTGACTTTTGTGGTCTATACACTCCAACAATTGTTATATGTTCCAGGGTTGTCTTTATTGTCACAGTTACACAGTCTATAGTATTGGTGTAACAGTTGAACATGTAATAATCTCTTCTTATTTCTTAAGGTAATGTTCATCAATCCTTCCATGTTCATTTTTGATTTCTTCCTTTTCACCTACCCCTGCCTCTTTTTTCTACCTACTTTTTTTTGGAAAATTATGCCTTTTTCTGTAGACTGAAGGTTTTCCGATAGAAACATTTTAGCATTCCCTGTAATCTGTGCTTTATATGTAACAAAGCAGTGTCCTTTTTAGTATGTTTTCTCTTTACTTTACAGACATTTATCAGTTTCTTTTTCTTCCTTATTATTTGTTGTGAACGTCTTCCTTTCTTTCTTTTTTGTTTCCTTCTAAACAGTCTGAATCCTCAGATTGCTGAATACTTGCATCCAGAATTCCAGGATTGTCAGGAGCATCATCTTGTTTCATAGGGGTTGAATGATCTCTACAGACAATAGACGCATCATTTCCTAAATGTGTTCTATTTGCTTTTTGCCTAACATTATTTATCTCACCAGTCCATTCATTAATATATGCAACAATGGTTCTCCAAGCCAAACCAATTGCAGAAGTGCAATCATCATTAGTAAGTCCAGATTTACTTCTAATCTTCTTCTTCTTTCAGTTGCTCCCATTAGGGGTTGCCACAATGGATCATCTGTTTCCATTTCTTCCTGTCCTCTGCACACCAACCACCTGCATGTCCTCTCTCACCACATCCACAAACCTTATCTTAGGCCTTCCTCTTTTCCTGTTATCTGGCAGCTTCATCCTTAGCATCTTTTTCCCAATATACTCTGCATCCCTCATTAGCACATGTCCAAACCAATGTAATCTTGCCTCTCTGGCTTTGTTTCCAAACCTTCCAACCTGGGCTGACCCTCTAATATACTTATTCCTAATCCTGTCCACCCTCATCACATCCAGTGCAAATCTTAACATCTTTAACTCTGCCACGTCCAGCTCTCACTCCTGCCTTTTTGTCAATGCCACTGTCTCCAACCCATTTAACATAGCTGGTCTCACTACCCTCTTGTAGACTTTCCCTTTCACTCTTACTGGTACTCGTCTGTCACAAATCACTCCTGACACTCTTCTCCACCCACTCCATCCTGCCTGTACTCTCTTCTTCACCTCTCTTCCACACTCACCGTTACTCTGAACTGTTCATCCCAAGTATTTAAACTCATCCACCTTCACCACCTCTACTCCTTGCATCCTCACCATTCCTCTATCCTCCCTCTCATTCACACACATATATGCAGTCTTAGTCCTGCTGACCTTCATTCCTCTTCTCTCTAGAGCATATCTCTACCTCTCCAGGGTCTCCTCCACTTGTTCCCTACTCTCACTACAGATCACAATATCATCTGCAAACATCATAGTCCATGGGGACCCCTGTCTGATCTCCTCTCTCAACCTGTCCATCACCATTGCAAATAAGAAAGGGCTCAAAGCTGATCCTTGATGTAATCCCACCTATACATTAAACACATCCATCACTCCCACCGCAGACCTCACTGCTGTCACACTACCCTCGTACATATCCTGTACCACTCTTACATACTTCTCTGACACTTCTGACTTCCTCATACAATACCACAACTCCTCTCTAGGCACCCTGTCAATATACTTTCTCTACGTCCACAAAGACACAATGCAACTCCTTCTGACCTTCTCTGTACTAGTGCTCTTTCCTGGCTTGAAACCATACTGCTGATCATTAATCATCACCTCCCTTCTTAACCTAGCTTCCACTACTCTTTCCCATAACCTCATGCTGTGACTGATCACTTTAATCCCTCTGTAGTTACTACAGCTCTGCACATCACCCTTATTCTTAAAAATCGGTACCAAAACACTTTCTCCATTCCTCAGACATCCTCTCACTTTCCAAGATTTCATTAAACAATATAGTTAAAAACTCCACTGCCATTTCACCTAAACACCTCCAATGCTTTCACAGGTATGTCATCTGGACCATCAGCCTTTCCATTCTTCATCCTCTTCGTAGCTATCCTTACTTCCTCCTTGCTAATCCACTGCACTTCATGATTCACTATCTGCACATCATCCAACCTTCTCTCCCTCTCATTCTTTTCATTCATCAGCCTCTCAAAGTACTCTTTCCATCTGCTCAACACACTCTCCTCGCTTGTGAGCATGTTTCCCTCATTATCCTTTATCGCCCTTACCTGCTGCACATCTTTACTAGCTCGGCCCCTCTGTCTAGCCAAGGTCCTTTTCTCCCTCCTTAGTGTCCAACCTTTTATACAACTCTTCATACACCTTATCCTTATCCTTCGCCACCTCTCTCCCTGCCATGCACCTCATCTCCTTATACTCCTGTCTACTTTCTTCATCTCTCTGATAGTCCCACTTCTTCTTCGCCAGCCTCTTTCTCTGTATACTCTCCTGTACTTCTTCATTCTACCACCAGGTCTCCTTGTCCTCCTTCCTCTTTCCAGATGACACACCAAGCACCTTTCTAGCCATCTCCCTTACTAGCTCTGCTGTAGTTACCCAGCTATTCGGTAACTCTTCACTGCCACCTAGTGCCTGTCTTAACTCTTCCCTGAACTCCACCTCACAATTACACCTTTTCACTTTCCACCATTTGATGCTTGGTGCTGCCCTCACACTCCTCCTCCTCTTCTTGATCACCAATGTCATCCTACAAACCACCATCCTATGCTGCCTAACTACACTTTCCCCCATTACCACTTTACAGTCTCCAATCTCCTTCAGACTGGCAATGGTAAACAAATCATCCAACTTTTGACATGAGGAACACAGATCACCAGTGTTATCAGGTGTTACCCTTAAATATGCATAATATTTATTATACTGTACAAGATATTTGTGCTTTACCAAATCATTAATGGAATATTCATTTAAGGGATCCATATTCAGCTTCAATCAAATAAAAAATGATAAAAGAAAAATATAATAAAAATCTAAAAATTATAAAATAAAAGAATAATCAAAATCTATCTATGTGAAAAATCACACAAGCAGTATGCAACTAAATACTAACGTAAGTACAGAAAAGTTGGTGTTCTGACTCTACAAGTTCTGAAAATCAGACAAAAGCTGTAATTCCTTTATGTTGTGTGTATCTTCTTCCAGACATAAAACACAATAAAAGGTGTTTTCTGCAGGAAGTAACAGCTCCTTCCAGCACACTCCATATGGACGACTTACTCCTCTCAGCACTAATTTATATGTACTAGCTCAACATCCCACAACTGTGCAGAAAGAGAGAATAAAAAAAACTAGTGAATCAGTGCAGGCACTGTAATACAAACTGTGCTATCAATGATTTTTTATGACAAACCATAAATGATGACATGTTACTCATACTGATGTGATTGATGAGTTTCAGCTTTGTCCACTTCACTTCTGACCAATGTGGACAATTTTAAGCACATCAATGTTTGGGTTTAGATAGATATAAATAGAGATATAGATATAGAGGCCAGGGTGTAAGAACACAGCCCTCAGAGTGGAAGATGCTGGGGGAATAATCCCCCTATTGCAAAGTAACTGTATTGTGTTGTTTGGTGTGGTTGTGTTTTGTAGGTTGCTGAAATTAGGATTTTTTTCATTTACGTATTTCAGTGTAATGGTTTTGCATCACAAGGGAATGATAATGTTTCATTTTTATGTCTGCTGTATGCACTCTGTTTTTGGCATGTCTATTGTCATGTGAACAAAGGTACCAGCCTTTTGCTCTGTTTAAGTAAAGCATTCCTTCACTTACCAGGCCAAGGAATGTTTGGGTATATGTGATGGGGAAATGCCTCATGAATTACTTTCAGCTTCCTAACCAGAGGAGCTAAAGAAGGGGTAAACTTGTAAAACTCGCATCTTTTTTCTTTTTTTGCTCTCGGACCATATTCTTACAGCCTTCACAATATTTCTGGTTAGTTATTGATGGTCTCACTCCCCCTCCGAGGTGCACCATTATCTTCAAATGTTTAAGAAAACTGCAGACTATCCATTATTCAGTGGAAAACAGAAAGTGCAGGATTTTATATGAGAAAACCTCAGTGCATGTTGTTCACATATTATAGAAATTTGAGTCATTTAAGATCAACAAGAGTGTGATCATAAAATATTTATTTATTATTATTTATATCCAGTTTGATTACCGGGGAAGTCCACTGGGCCCTGAGACCCATTTTCAGTGGAGGCCCGGGGAGAAAAGCTCCAGATGTACAAATATAAAATACAGAAATATAAAATATGAATGATACATTGAGGTAATCAGTTTGTACAATAGAAACATTCATTATTGCAACAAAGTCAAATACTACTTCACTAAGGTTATTCTAAAAGGTTATACAATCATAAACTGTTCTTATGGGGTAATTTAAGACAAAGCATTATTTGAGCACATGAGCACATTCTTAGAAGGTTATACATTTGTAAAGGAATTTTTATAGAGTAGTTTGAGAAAATGCAATTATTTAAGCACATAGAGAAGAGAGTTAAGAAATCTATTTACAATATTTACATGAAGCAGAATGAAGATAAGTCTTTGGTACATTTTGAGTGCAATGGAGCACTCCATGTGGTATGAATATGTACTTGGATAGTTTTTAGTTGAGGTGGACTAAAGGGCAGACTCACCTTTTTACACTCTAGGTAGGATATTTATGAGTTTTTGAATAGTTTTAGGTAGGGTGAAAGCAGGTGCATTTCCACTTAGTGGACAGATGTTTGAAAAGCAGAGTTTTGAAAATTTCAGTGCTTGATATAGTTCTTAGAGAGGAAGGGAGAGAGTTCCAAGCCTTACTGATAGTGAAGGAGAAGAGAAGCTGGCCAGCAGGACTTTTAGGTTTGTAGATATCAATCAGATTTTGATGTTCAGATCTGAGAAATCTCTTAGGGGTGTAGGGAGGAAGGATATTAGCTAGAGCAGGACAGTTAGATGGCTGAAATATAAGTTTGTGTGCTGTTGTGAGCTGCAGATAGGTTAGGTAGTTTGGTAGTTCTAGCCAATTTAGGGATTGAAGGGAAAGGCAATGGTGGGTGGAGTTTTTACAGTTTGACGCAAATTTAGAGATTTTGTTATAGCAGCTTTCTAGTTTGGAGCTGCTGGAGTATGACAAGGTGGTTAAGAGAGGGGCTCCATAAAGTAAAGAGGGCAAAAGGTAGGTGGTGGCCAGAGTGTGCCTTGTGGTGAGAGAGAGAAAGCGATTATTCCTGTATAGCATGCCTAGTTTTTGATGGTTTTTTTTTAATATTTTGTTGAATGTGTATGTCGAACTTTAGGAATTCGTCAATTATAACACCGAGGAGTTTTGCAGAGGAAACAACTTCAATAGTGGATTTAGAGTTGCTAAGGACTTTGAAAGTATCTTTATTGAAGGAGTAAGATTTTCTAGGGGAGAAGAGGAGAATTTTGGATCTGTTAGCATTAAGGGAGAGGTGGTTTTTATGCATCCAGTTTTCAGTGGTTGAGAAGGCAGCTTGGGTTTTGAGAAGCAGTTCAGAGCTGTTTGTGGCAGAGCAGACTATGGTTGAATCGTCTGCATATTGAATAATTTTGGCATCAGGGATAGCAGAATGAAAGTTATTAATAAAAATATTAAAGAGCATGGGTCCCAGGATGGATCCCTGTGGTACACCTGTTTGGGTGGGTAGGAAGGAGGAGATGGAGTTTTTCCATTTGACTGCCTGAGACCTATCAGATAAGTAGCTAGAGAACCAGGATAGAGAATTAGGAGATAGATGCAGGTTTGATAGTTGAAGGAGAAGATGATTATGAGAAACAGTGTCGAAGGCTTTAGAGAGATCAAGCAAGACAGTAGAGACCAGGTGACCCGAGTCTCGGGCTTGATTGATAGTTTCTAGGTAGGATAATAGAGCAGTAGTAGTGCTATGACCAGAACGAAAGCCATGTTGAGTTGGTGTTAGAAGATGGTTCTTGGTTAGAAAAGGCATAAGTTGGGAGTGGACACACTTTTCTAAGATTTTAGAGATAGGTGAGAGTAGAGCAATGGGGCGAAAGTTTGAGATGTTGGTGTTCTTGCCTCCTTTGTGCAGTGGAAGGATATAAGCTGAGTGCCATAATTTGGGGACGTAAGATTCGTTAATAGATCTGTTAATAATGATGCTGATCGGGAGAGCTATCCCATCTGCAGCACATTTTAGAAAGGAGGAGGGAATATTGTCAGGGGCATTAGAGCAGGGTTTAAGTTTAGATAGAAGTTTTTTTTTTGAAGTTAGTAGAAACAGGTCTGAGCTCAAATCCAAGCAGAGGGTTATCGGAGGAATTGGAAGGAGAATGAATGGGAACAGAAGGGATATTGGTAGGGAAGGTCTTAGTTAGGTCAGATATTGTTTGTAAGAAGAAAGAATTAAATTCTGAACATAATTCTAGGTCAGATTTATTTGGGTCAGGACTGGGATTATTTTTGGAACCGGGATTAAGGAGAGAGTTTGAGTTCCAGAATTTTTGGGGGTTTTTGTTATTGTTAGATTGGAGGTTGGAGTAATAGGATTTTTTGTCCTTGGTAATTAGTTGTTTTACTTGGTTACATAGTTGCTTATATTGGAGCAAGGTGTTGGGCAGTTTATTGTTTTGAACAGTTTCCATAGTTTATCCCTTTGATGCATAATTTGTTTACTAAGTTTAGATAGCCAAGGAGCGGTATTTATTTTTACCCTTTTATTTCTGATAGGGGCGAGAGAGTTAAGTGTATCTAAGAAAACAGAGTTGAAGTAGTTGATAGCATCATCAAGAGGGAGAGTTCTAAGGTCTTGCCAGTTCATTTGTTTAAATAGGTTTGAGAAGGTTGTAGGGTTGAAGTTACTAAGATTACGAGTTAGGATGTATTGATGTTGGTGAGGGGAAGAGTTGGTAGTGCGATAAATGAAGGCTGGCTGGTGGTCACTAATGGTGTCTGGAATTGTTCCATAATTAGTGATTTTGTTTGGATTGAAGACTAGGATCCAGTCAATAGATGAACCTGGGGGATTAATTTTGTTGGGTCTAGTTATATGCTGGATTGTTTGGGTGACGTTAAAGAGGTTGATGACAAGGGAGGGGGAGAGAGAGTTAATTTTATTCCAGTCGATATTTACATCACCTAAGATATATGTTTCGTAGTTAACTTTAGTAGAAGCCCATTGGAGAATGTCTTCAAGGATGGGGATATTATTTCCAGGGGAGATGTATAGGGCAATAATACAGATGTTTTTGTGTCTATTTAGTTTCAGTAGTCCAGCTGTAAGTTCAATATTTTCAAATTGAGGAACTGGAATTTGGAGGGGAATTACAGTTAGTGATTTAGAGTAAATTATGGCAGAGCCTCCACCTTTTTTTATAGGTTGGTCATTTCTAATAATATGGTATCCAGGGGGAAGTATTTCTGAATCAGAAATATGGGGTTTAAGCCAAGTCTCTGAAATGGCTAAGATGTCTGTTTGGTTGTGGGTTAACCAGGCCTGGAAGTGGTGGACTTTGTTATTGAGACTTTGGGAGTTCAGGGTGAAGATTTTTAATATGCTTGAGGGTAGGGGAGAGGGAGTTGGGTGATTATTGTTGTCAAAGAGGATAGGGCCAGGATTGGGGTGGATATCTCCGGCTAGAAATATAATATTGAGTAGGAAAGACTTGAGAAATGTTGGTATAGAGATAGAGGGTTCAGCTGGAAAAAAGGTTAATTTGTGTGTAAATCTAGTAGTAGTAGTGGATAGTATTTTGTAGTGGAACAGATGAAGTTGATTGGGTGGGATTAGAAAAGAAGAGATAGAATGGAAGTGAGAGAAAGAGTTATGGAGAAGGGAGTTTGAGGGGGAAGTTATTTTAGTTGGGGGAATTGCATATGCAGAGGAAGAGTAAGAGCTGATATAGAATAAAGGAATCAGAAAGAGAAGGAGAGAGTAGGGGACTTTAAGTTATTGGAGAATTGAGAAAAGCATGGTTGTATTAAGTGGGAGAGAAGGGAGTTTTTGGCTTTGGGGAGGGCTGTTTTAACCTGAGTGTCTGTGATTTCAGGGGCACTACATTCTTCTGGTATAGTTATGGGCCTTTTTGGGGGTGATAGGGGGGTGAAGTTTGCACTAAACCTGTCTGTCAGTATGTTGGCTATATCGGTTGGTTCAGTATAGTTTGTGCCATTCTGCACTAACTCCAAGCAGATCTGAGAATTGCCACTTATATTCTTGACATAGCTAAAGAATGCCTTGTGGTTATCTTTGGAGTCCATGGCTATTTTTCTTTCTAAGCTAGCATTGGATGATTTTATGAGGGAATGTAGTTTCTTGCTGATAATGATCAGGGATGTCTTCCCTTCTTGGGATTTTACTCTTTTCTGTACTAGTTTCCTCCTTCTATTGTATAGCTTGTTTATGGCAGGGGTCCACCAGACTGGTTTCCTTTTCTTGGAAGAGTGAGTCTTGGTTTTGTTTGGGATAGCACAATCTATGCATTCTTGTAGGTGCCCTTAGAGTGCATTAGTAAAGGATTTTGCAGCTTGGACAGCATTATCCTTTAGCATGGGGGCTTTGAAACTTCCCACCTCAGTCTTAAGTAATGTGAAGTTTGCTTTTGAAAGGTTTTTCATGGTGGTTTCTTTGACCGAGGGTGGTGGCGGAATGTGGATATCCAGAGTGATTAGTTTATGGTCAGGTCTAACCAGCGAGGGGTTGACATTCAGTGTGGAACACCAGTCGCCCATGTTGGTAATGACCAGGTCCAATATTTTGTCACCTCTGGTGGGGGTGTTAACCGGTTGATCCAGGATGTTTGAGTTTATAAATTTTAGGAAATGTTGGGCCAAGGAGTTGGTACTTGAGTAGTTCTCCCAGTTAATGTTTGGATAATTGAAATCACCCAATATCAGAGTGTTTGGCAGGACCTTTATGTTTCCCATTGTTTCCAGGAATACAGAGTGGGGTCCTGGGACATGGTGGGTGATCTGTAGCAAGCTATAATTTGAATAGCAGTTTTGCCCATTGTTAGTTGCATGTGGATGATCTCTGAAGCATCGTGCTGTGCCACTAACCTGGAGGTGTGGGTATACTTGATGAAAATGGATACTCCCCCGCCTTTTGTATTTCTGTCCGGGTTTTGTGGCCGAAATGCATGGTATGAGTTGTAGCCTGGTAGTGCTGGAGTGCTCTCTGGAGCCTTAAACCAGGTTTCTGTTACTACACATATATTGATTTTCTCAGTACTGAGGAGTGCCTCGAGTGCATGCATTTTGAGGTTTAGACTTCTGGCATTGAGCAGCATTACCCTCAGTTTTTTGTTACTTGTGCTATTTATGGTGGTGGGTTTGTCTTTTGAGCCTTGCCTAAAAAAGGCACTATGTGGATGGCAAAAGCCTTGTCAAGTATTCGAAAGCCTAAGGGTAACAGGTGCAAGCCATCTCTAGCAAAGCTGACAGACACTGGATCTCCTTTAAATGACACCAGAAGCTTAGCCAATTGTTGAAATTGAATTTTTTTCTCTATACTGTGGTATCATTCTTGGCGAGGGCAGGATGCTACTCAGCATCAGGGTCATACCAGGGCTACGTGATCAGAGAGTTCCTCCATGTCTCTTTTCATGTAGTCCAGGGAGGTACGGCTCAGGTCATTCACACCAACATGGACAACGACAGAGTCATATTTGTACTTGTTCTGGAGTGACCTGAGTGCACCCGACAAGCAATTAACAGTAACCTTCTCCTTGTTCAGCCTAGTGAGTGGGACATCAGTGTGCCTGACTATAGAGTCACCTATTACTTGTGTGTTGGGTATGTTATTTTACCTTAAGGGCTGTGATTGTGTGGCACACTGGTTTTGTGAAGTATGTGTTTCATGGTTTGTGTTCTGGGGTGGAGGTTGCTTGGATGTCTGCTTTGGAGGTTTCTTTTGCTTTTGCAGAATTTTATTTAGAGCCTCCGAGTATGTTTTTGAGTATTTATGTGTGTTTTTTGCCAGTGCTGGTTTCATAAGTCTATGTGACACTGGTGGCGTGATGCAAGTAATTCCCTTCTCCTCTTGACTGCCTGGTCCAGTCTTGGGTTGAGAGAGCTTAGCCTCCAGTTCGGCTGTATAATTGCATCTCTTGCATGTATTAATGTTTGGTGGAAGGAGGAGAGGGTTGTCTGTGTACATGAGGCAATTGTAACATTGCCTCAAAATGCCCAGATTCACCAGTTGGACTGGAGTCTTGGAGTACACCTGAAAATGCCCTTTGGACATGCCTGGATAGGTACAGTGAACTGTTTTACTGATTGGCTGGTAAAATCGAGTAGAGAGCCTTGTCCTTCTCTACAGTATGGGAGGGGTCTAGTGCTAAGGTTTATTAGTGCTTGCTATGAGTTTGGGCAAATGCAGGGATAAGAAGTAAATAATTTGAGTGGTTAAGTTGAAAGTTTGTCTAGTTCTAAGGGAAAAATTGAAGAGTAGACTTTGTGGAGCTGGGAATAGTTATACCCTAGCTAACCGGCACTGCCCGTTGTGCTAAATCACGCAAATGCGGGCTTTATAGCAGGGAAATTCATTTTTTTTCAGAAAATAAAGCAGATACAATCAAAAATACACTTTAGATGCACAGAAATGGCTATCACACTTGAGTGTGTAGCCTACAACGGTTAAGCAGGTAATTTAAACACAAAAACGACTTTATTAAAGTGCAGGCAGTAAAATAAAATATGTAGCTGAAACAACCTTTTTAAATCACAGAAACTCTAGAAAATCTGCGTTTTAGATGGAATTAGCTAAAGGTAGCAAGAAAATGCAGAAAAATTATACTTAATCACTCCAAAGTCTCTCTTTTGTCTCTCTGCTGCTGTAGAACTCTGCAGGGCACCAGACAGGAGCTTGCTGAGCTGTATACTAGCACAAACACCTTGCAAATGTGGGTTTTATAGCAGGAAAATGAAAGAGATAGGAATTAGCCCAAAATGGCCAATAGACTACTAATTTCTGGGCTGAAACCACTCCTCCAGGGACAGATAGGCTGCTCAAAGCTCCCTCTCTTACAGTGAACAGAGAAACTTCCTTCTATCCAAGTAAGGTATGGGCAAACACAGAAACTTGTAACACACCCCTGAATTCAGCACTAAACTGAAAACTGGAATAAACTAGCTGAGAAAGGCAGGAAAACAAGTATATTTTTAGATTTTTTTTCAGGAAATAAAGCAGATACAATAAAAAAAAACACTTTGAATGCACAGAAATGGCTATCACACTTGAGTGTGTAGCCTACAACAGTTAAACAGGTAATTTAAACACAAAAACAGCTTTGTTAAAGCGCAGGCAGTAAAATAAGAACAATATGTAGCTAAAACAATCTTTTTAAATCATAGAAACTCTAGAAAATCGGTGTTTTAGGTGAGATTAGCTAAAAGCAGCAAGAAAATGCAGAAAAATGATAGTTAATCACTCCAAGGTCTCTTATTTGTCTCTCTGCTGCTGTAGAACTCTGCAGGGCACCAGGCAGGAGGGTGACAGCTGGGGTTACATTCAGACATGGACAATATAGCACAGCATCCATTGCAGCATCATTTGCATGCCAATCCCTGGAATAGTTACTGTTTTAAATGCGTCATGTTTGTTTTCCTTATTTGCCTTTTTTTTTTTTTTTTACAATGCATGTGCTTTATGTTTTACAGTGAAGCATTAATAAAGGGAAAAAAAAAACAGAAAAAGTCAAAACAAGGCTGCTATCAAACAAGCTCATTGCTATGTATTACCAGTAAAACAAATGATGCTGAGTTATTAATTAATTTTTAAAGTAGGGAAATACCAAATCACAATAATGTACAAGAGGAGTATTTGACTGTTGCAGAGGCCTGTCTTTCCTCCATCCATCCGTCTTCAACCCTTTTTCCCATTATACACTTTGCACATGGGGTTGGGGTATCAATTCAACAGTGACAATCATCTAAACCCAAGGTTTACATTTCCGGGTGGCTAGCCTTGCCACAGTAATTATTCTGTACCAAACACCTAGGGCCAGTTTAGAGTGTCCATTCCACCTGCTGCATGTCTTTGGAATGTGGGATTCAACTGGAATATCCATAGGAAACCCACACAAACACAGGAAAGGCAATGCAGACTCTGCATAAAAGGCATCCCAGCCGAGAATCGAATATATGACAATCATTTAATTTGTAGAGGAATTTTTAGACAGTTTGTAGAAAAATTAAAGGTAAGTTAGTCTAATGCAAACAGAAATTGCAATATGAAGTGAGGAAAAAAGCTTATGGTATATTTAGAGAAAAAGTTAGGGACAGAATTTGATAGAAGTAAGGGAGTAAATGAAGAAGGGAGAGTAATTATTAGGAATGAAAAGGTACTTGTTCACATTTAGGGATGTAGTTTATCCTGGTTTTGAGCAATAACAGAGCCAGATTTTAGACAGGAAGTCTTTCAGAGTGGTTTTGAAAGATGGGAGGGAGGGTATTGACCTGATGGATACAGGTAAGGAGTTCCAGGCCTAAGCAACCCTGTACAAGTACATACATTGCCTAGCAGATATGATAGGTTTGTAGACAGAGTGGAGTTTTTGGTCACCAGATCACAATGACTGACTAGGAATAAAGTTTTGCAGAATGTTCTTAATGCTGGATAGACAGATGAATGCTAGATAATTTTATAGCTGGTAAGAAGCAATGTATATATGAGTTGATGAGGCAGTTCTAACCAATTTAAGTTCTTCAGTGCTATACAGTTGTAGGTTATGAAAGGAGTAATTGCTGCAATTTAGCAACTTTGTTAAATCATAGTTCAAGTTTTAAGTATTGTGAAGCCATTAGGTTAGTGAGGATGGGAGTGTCATAAAGAAGCATGGGGAGGAGATAAATAGTGGCAAATGTAGGTTTAGTTGCATCGATGAGAAAACTTTTGGCTCTGTAGAGCATCCCTAGTTTTTGATGAGTTTTTCTTATACAGCTTTGTATATGCAGGTTGAATGTAAGATTATCATCCGCTATCATCCCTAGTAATTTGCTATGAGAAATGATTTCATTGGTTATATTGATCAAAAGAGAAGACTTTAAAATGTTGTTTTTTTCAAGAGAGAGGGATTTGGGGGAAAAGTAGCAGTTTGGTCTTTTTTGGGTTTTGCATGAGTTGTGAGTTATGGAGCTCTGTTTCAGTGGCTGTTAAAGCTTCCTGAGTAATTTTTTAGACATGTACGATGTTGTCAAATGTGCAAATGAGAGTAAAACCATCTGCTTATTGTATTAGGTAGCCTGTTGTATGGATGTACAGAAGGTGCTGGTGAAAACGTTAAAGAGGAAGGGATCAATCATAGAGCCTTGTGATACACCTGTGGTGATTGATACCTATTGGACTGGTAGCTTTTTAACCACACAAGGGTGGGCTGAGAGAGACCTAGTGAGGACATTTGAAGTAGAAGTTTGCTGTGACAAACTGTGTTGAAGGCTTTAGAAAAGTCTAGAAATAAGGAAGAGACTAGTTTGCCATTATCTGTAGCTTTATTGACTGTATCTATATAAGTTAGAAGGGCAGTACTAGTAATATGGGAAAGATGGAAGCCATGTTTTGTAGAGGATAGGAGTTCTTCCTGCAGGAGATTGTATTCAAAAACAATTGGTAGACTTTTTTCAAGTATTTTGACAAGGAGAGATTAGACTGCTATAGGTCTGAAGTTATTAATGTCTATTGAATTTCCTCCTTTGTGCAGAGGGATAATGTGTGATTTTTTCCCAGAGAGAGGGAATATGGGATTCCTGGATTGACCTATGTATAAGAACTGAGACAGGCTAGGCAATGCTCATGGCTGCTATGTGCAAGTACTTGCTTGGAAGGTCATCAGCTGAAGAAGAGCATGGTTTAAGTTTAACAGTAGTTATATATAGGATGTGGGCACAGGTTTGAAGGTGAACGAGTATGTTGTGATAAGTGGTTGTTAGATGTTGAAAAACTCACCAATCTAACCAAGGATTCCTCGAGAGAGGAGATTGGATTGAATTTCTAGCTGGGATATAAGATTTCTTTAATGGATTTCCAAACTATTTTAGGGTTGTCTTTAGTATTATACTGAAAGTTATTATAGTATAGTTTTTTGTCTTCATTTATTTGCTTTTTAGTGTGGTTGTGAAGCATTCTGAAGTTTTAAAGATACGTATTATATTATATTTCTGCCTTTCTTTCCATGCTTTTCTCTATCCTGTATTAGCATTCTCCTCTTTTTTGCTTAGCCAAATTACATTATTTGTTTTTAGTTTCTTCCTTCTAGGAGGTGCAAGGCTATTTAGGATATTTAGAAAATTTCTATTAAAATCATTTACAGCATTGCCTAAGGGGAGGATTTTTAAGAAGTTTCAGTTAATAGATGATAGTGTAGTGATGAACATTTCTGGGTTAAACATGGAATGGTTGTGTGTTATTTTAAAAATATGCTGTTTAACTAGATGTGCAAGATGTCTCTTTATATGGATTGGAAGATGATCACTGAAAGAGTCTGACATTGTACCTGTGGTAGAGTATTTGTAGGATCTGTTACTAGGACCCAGTCTAATAGAGAATTAGATGTCTTGCTATAATGTGCAGGGCTATTAGTTATGTGAAACTATATGGGTTCATGCTCGATGTAGGGGAGTTAGAGTTTACCCAACCAATAGCATTAGCATGAACTTTCTGAAGGGTATGAAGTCTAAAACTCAAATGTCTGTCATTATTTTCAGTCTTTAATGATTTGTCACTAATTTGACAGACATCCACAATTTTATGAATAATGAACCAAGAACATAAGTTAAAAATTTGGACATTCTGTGAAAATCTGTAGAGTTGAGAGGTATGTTGCCACTAGGAGGGATGTAGACAACAATACATATTTATTTATAATTGTTTTCTTTGGGGAAAGCAATAAGAAACTCTACTAAACTGAATTTTTGTGTTGGCTTGTTGTAAGGGGAAATATTAAAGCAATACCACCAGCTTTCCTCTTTATTTGGTCATTACACAATATTATAGCCAGGCGGTGTAACTTCAGAGTTGTTTATGCTGAGTTTAAACCAAGTTTCAGCTACAGCGAGAACATCAGGCTTATGTTGGGTACTCCAGGTATGTAGTTCAGCAGTTTTAGAAGACTAAATAAAATTTATTTCCCTAAGAAACTTGGAAGAAAAAGCTATTTGAAGGCAAAACTCTAATGCCTAAAAGTGAGAAGAATTCAAATATATGTAACAGCATTCAGTGTATGCCAGGTACTGTCTAGCCACTTGTCCATCTCAAGTATTTGGTTATTTACCCTTTGGTAACAGATGTAACTCCAGCCTCAACCATTCCACTGAAGAGCCTCACCTCTACACTTCCCATCTACTTCTGATGGATTAAATCTGAACAAAATGAGCAGCAACTTAAAAACTGTCACGACACTCCCATAGGTGCTGACAATCTGCTTTTTTGATGTATTATTAAGGATAAATTATACAGCCACTGCAACACATTCACATCTGCCAAAATATCATTCTCTTCTAAACATACACACACACACATATATAAATTTCCAAGCCCAGTTTGACATTTGATCTCAGACCTCTCAGTTGTCCACACTCTACATATGTTAGCTGAAGAAAACTATTTATAATTATCCAGCTACTTGTAAAAATACGCTTTTTTTTCCCCCACCAATATGGTTTCTGGTCACATAGGAATATCATGACCACACTCTACATCCTTAGAAACTACATTTTGCTTACTACAAATAGGAGTGATAGAACCCCCTCCTTCCTCCCATTCCTGTTATCTGCTTGTTGCATTCCTAGACTTATAGAATATACAGAAATAGAAAACAGTTGGATATAAATGTTTTATGATACAGCTGATAGAGCAGTTTTCCAGTTGATAACATTAATAATTAAATAATGCTCTTTCCTTATGTACATTCATCAAACTTGAGGAGAGTAGATTACTTACAGAATTTCAGAAATACAACCACACCTGATAAAAATCATTTTCCCCTTTTGATCCTGCCCAGTGGCTCCCTTTCTTGCTTCCAGTCAGACCATTCATTCCTCCATATGGAGGAGAAAGCCTGGTCCATTTATTCCCCAGACATGGTAAAAGCCCTAGGAACCATTTATTTCCTGCCTGGTGTGATAGTCATATCAGACAATTTGTTTCCTGAAGGCAGGTGTCAAGAGTTATAGAACAAGACATTTTACCAAATTCTGTGAACCCAAATTCTTTATCCAGGCTAGACCCTCCATATGGCAGCCCTGACTTTTGCTGCCTGGCAGAGCTGCTGAGTCTTCCTGTACCAATCCTCCTAGCTCAGTACTGCATGGAGTCCACTGGTGACCCACTAACACTAACAGATTAAACCATACACTTTCACATGGCTTACTAGCACTAGAATTAGACCACCTTCTTCTGGCCAGGACGGACAAGCTGACAGACGCTTTTCACTCCCATGTCATCCAATTTCCCATTCGTCTTATTTAATAGATATGAAACAAGCATCTGATAAGAAGTTTGTCTGACATAGGCCATTAAACCAACATTCAGTGACAGTGTAGTCAGTTGTGGGTCATGTCATTTGTTTTTTTTTTTGTATTTATTATTATGAAATTTGAAAATATCCATTGCAGCAACCATGGACTGTCTGCAGACTATTAATATAACTGACACATGAAGAAATGTAGTCTGCTGTAAGTGTTTGTATTATGTACGTTTTTCCGATACCTCACCAGATCATCTCACTGAGATCTCCGTAAGAAGAAGACTTGCAAGAGGAATCACTTGAATTTATCACAGAAGATACAGACATTGAAGGTCAAACGCCCCCATGGCCACCTCCTGGTGGTCATTCAGAGACATCCTTGAAATCCTGAAACAGAGAGGTGGCAGGAAGCTGAGCAACCTCATCTGAAGAGTCTGTATTCCTGGAGGAATTCAGTACTGACCCACCTACTTCCTGGTTGACTCCACCCACCAACAACCTCATTGAGTTGATCTCTCGGTAGGCATAGCAGGATCCAGGCACCACTGAACTAATACCTTGAAGACCTGATAAAATTATGACAGCACCAGAGGATAAGCAGCTTTGGGCAAGAGAGGTGCCTGTTGATGCTAAGGTCATGGTAGCAGCCACTAAGAAGGAACTTTCTGAGGAGAGTTCCACTGTTCATCCCCCAGCAAGGAGTTTTGGCCGATGGACAGGTTTGGGAAGCATGTCTATGCTTCAGCGACCTACACTTTAAGGTCACTGAACTGTCTGGCACATTTCACCAGGTTACAGAGAGACCTCATTATGGAACTTTCTGTCCCCCCCCTCAGGATCCATTTCTGAAGAAGTGCAGACATATGTAATTTCTCAGTTGGCTACCCTGCAGGATCCATTTCTGAAGAAGTGCAGACATATGTGACTTCTCAGTTGGCTACCCTGCAGTCGATTTCCAATTCTTCCATGAGGCTCATTTCGAATGTAGGCAAAGGAACCTCAAGGACAATGGGTTCAGGTGTTTCCATAAGGAGGCATGCCTAAATGTGCTTATGTGATTTTACAGAGCCCTTCTTGTCTTCATTCATCAATGCTCCTTTTGCAGGCATGTCTTTGTTTGACCCCAAGGTAAAAGAAAAATTAATACAAAATAGCTGTTGAAGGCAGAAACCCCAAACAATGCTCTGTTGTTTAAGAACGTCTTTATTAAGCGCTTTTCATCCAGATAGTGCTTGAACTTCATCAGATACATTCTAACCCAAAATCCACACTTTAAAATAGTTAATGGCTGTGTCATGTGATCATACTATGCAAATTCACTTCCCCTTAAGTTAAAGTGGTACACATAATAAAGATGCATTCAAGTACTAAATTTCTTCTAAAATGTTTGACATTATCAAATTTCTTCGTTCCAACTATATACAACACACTCTATATTTCATCATAAATACTTAACACACATACTACAAATATAAAATATAAAATATGGAATTTATCTTTCCAGACTTTTAAGTTTAAGAACACTTAAAATCGAACACATCTCATTTATTCCAGGGTAATGGCATGCGTCCAAGTGGAGTTGCCATAATAATTCAAGCTTTTCTAGATTTAATGAGTGTGCCCCCCCCAGTGTTAGCTGTCACTTGATCAATACATTTACATTTAAACTGGTGGTTTTCATTTTCTGTATTGTGTCCAGCTAAGGCGTTCTCCTGTTTCTGCTGATTAATGCTATACACATGTTCGTATATTCTGTCCTTTAGCCTCCTATTGGTTTTTCCGATGTTAAATGCAGGACAGCTTTGGCAGGTAGCTAGGTACACCACCATTTTTCATGTGCAATTGAATTTCTTTTCTAGGTAGTACTTTCTTCCCTTATTTAAATGCTGTGCCTTTCACCACATATTTGCAATAGTTGCACATGTTACACTTGGACATCCCTGGTTGTCTAATCTGTTGTGAACAACCTTTACTTAATATGTCTTTAATGTTCCTACCCCTTCTAAAAACAACCTAGGGGACTTCCATAAATGTATTTACCAAAGGTGTATCATTTTTAATTACATTCCAGTTTTTTCATATAATGATTCGTATATACATCATTTCTACACTTTATGTTGTAATAAATCTGTATCTTACAAGGAATGATCCAGTGGTTTCTTCTACCCCTCCATTTTCTTTCATGATTGCCAATTCTAAGTTGTTTCTAAACACTAAAATAGGTGTAAATGTGCCATTAAATCTTTTTAATTTTAATTTTACTTCTTCTGTTAGTTGGCTAATCATCTGGTCAGGATACCCTCATTTGAGAAACATGTCCTTGAGTTGTTACACTCAGTCATAAAATAAGAATCCAATGTATTAAATTTAAATTTAAATGTATTGATCAAGTGACAGCTGACATTAGGGGGGCCACACTCATTAAATCTAGAAAAGCTTGAATTATTATGGCAACTCCGGTTGGGCGCATGCCATTCCCCTAGAATAAATTTAAGTGTTCTTAAACTTAAAAGTCTGGAAAGATAAATTCCATATCTTATATTTTACATTTGTAGTATGTGTAGCTGCGGTGGTGGTGCTGCGGTAGCGTTGTCGCCTCACATTTAGACGTTGCTCATTTGATTCTCAGTTAGAGTGTCTTCTGTGTGGCAACATGTGTGAATGGGTGTTCCTTCATTGAAGGTTGTACGTTAAGCCCGGCAAGCCAGTACGTAAAATTCTACTGCCAATCATTAGCAGACCGGAGTTCCGCTGTGGCAACCCCTAACCGGGAAAAAGCTGAAAGACACAAACAAACATTTATAATATGTGTGTTAAGTATTTGTGATGAAATATGGAGTGTATAGTTGGAATGAAGAAATGTCAAACATTTTAGAAGAAATTTAGTACTTGCATGCATTTTTATTATGTGTACCACTTTAACTTAAGGGGAAGCGAATTTGCACAGTATGATCAGATGACAGAGCCATTAACTATTTTAAAGTATGGATTTTGGGTTAGAATGTATCTGATGAAGTTCAAGCACTATCTGGACGAAAAGTGCTTAATAAAGACGTTCTTAAACAACAGAGCATCGTTTGGGATTTGTGCCTTCAACAGCTATTTTTTGTTTATCTGTTTGTTGCACCTTCTGCTATTGGTTAAAAGAGA
Source organism: Protopterus annectens (assembly GCF_019279795.1). NCBI lineage: Eukaryota > Metazoa > Chordata > Ceratodontiformes > Protopteridae > Protopterus > Protopterus annectens. The sequence continues at coordinate 1,500,150,704 of NC_056739.1, forward strand.
AATTTTCCAGGTCTGAAAAGGATGGAAAGACCATGGCTGCCATAGGTATGTTTTTCTACCCCTCAAAGATTCTTTTCCAGGAATCAATGAGGTAGTGAGAAAATGTGGTTCAAAAAGTCCCAGGGACCTTTCCAGGACAGACGTGGTGGTAGTCCCCCTGAGGTATGGGGGGGAACTCCAATGTTAGAGGCCACCCCTGTGGCAGAGGTGGCCTGCAAAACTAAGGGTCCAGAGAATCTTTCTTTAGCAGACCCTTTGTAGTGTTCCTGAAAGGAAGCCTGATTGCCCTTCTCTGGAGGCAATTGTTGGCCAACTTTCCCTGCATCACAGCGCCTTGCTAGAAATAACAACAAATATTTTGGTGCAGAAGATCATTTCCAGAGGTTATATAATACCATTTTCCTTTCTTCCACAAACTTCAAGAAAAATCCCTGATATTCCACCCAGTGAGAAGGAACAAGCACAATTCAGGTACAAAGGCTGCTAGAAAAAAGGGTCATCCAGGATGTCCTGCCAGACCACATAGGATCCAGAACTTACTCAACATTCTTTCTAGTGACAAAGAAAACAGGTGACTGGAGACCAATTTTAGATCTCAGTGTATTGAACAAGTCAAGTTTGACACACAAAGTTTCAGATGGTCACTGTTTAGACTACTCTGCCCTTTCTGGGCAAGGATGACCAGATGTGCTCGCTAGATCTTCAGGATGCATACTATCATATAAAGATGAACAGATGATCCATAAGGTACTTACACATCTAGCTGGGAGCCAGTCATTACCAGTTCAGGGTTCTGCCCTTTGGTCTCACCACAGTTCCCAGGATGTTTACCAAGTGCATGGCAGTGGTTGCAGCTCAGCTGAGAATGCGGGGATTCTGGGTGTTTCCATATTTAGACGACGGTCTCTTTTCCGCCCTGACTAGGCATCAACTGTTAAAGCAAAACACCAGTTTCTCCAGACGTGTTCTTTTCTGAAGATAACCATAAACTATAAAAAATCTCAACTAGAGCCATCTCAGAGTTTAGAATTCATAAGACCACTTCTCAGCACAAAATCATCCATAGCATCCTTACCTCCCTCAAGAATTCAGACAATAAGATCACAGGTCATAAAGATAATCTGCAGTACCAGGATTTCAGCCTGTTGGTTCTTCAAGCTCTGGGTTCATTGGCAGTGGCTATAACTCTAGTAACATCAGACAGATTTCACATGAGGATTTTACAGTGGATGTTTATCAACACAATGGTTGATACTCAACCAATCCATGTCAACTCCAGTAAGAATTACCCACAAATGCAAAACAGATTTCAGGTGGTGGGTTCAGTTGGATTAGGTTCTACAAGGCTGTCCAGTAATTCTGTCTCAGCCCAAGTCCATAGTGACTACATACGCTTCTCAGTTGGGGTAGGAGGGGCATTAACAGGGTAAAACAATCCAAGGGACTTGGTCACCTGAAGAGACCAACATGCATATAAATTTCTTAGAGATGAGAGCAGTGCTTTTAGTGTTTAGTGTTGCAGGCCCTTCAAGATGCTGTCCCCTCAGGGATAATTGCGATTCAAATGGACAATATGTCAGTAGTTTGGTACATCAACAAACAAGGAGGGACCATATCTTACCTCTTGTGTCAAGAAGTACTCAGGGTATGGCAATGGGCAATCTCATCCAACCACTTTCTTATAGCAACACACATTCCACGGAAGTCCAACATGATAGCAGACAAGCTGAGCAGGTGCATTTTTCTACCTCAAGAGTGGTCTCTCAGCAAGAACATGACGGAAATGATTTTCCACCAGTGGGGCCAGCCTTGCTGTGATCTTATTGCACCTCCCCTAAACAACAAATGCAGCAGCTACTTTGTTCTAATCCCCCCACAGGGGAGATCATAGAGGGATGCTCTTCTTCACAATTAGCCCTCCAGTTTAGTTTACGCTTACCCACCAATTCTTCTAAGTCTGAAATTCCTTCAGAAAGCTGCCTTGTTGAAGACCAAAGTCACCCTCATTGCACCATACTGGCCACGACAGGTGTGGTTCCCCTTCCTTTGACCTCACTTCTTGAACCACCATTTGCACATGTTTTGCCTAAAGACGTAGGGGCTGTATGCAGTAACACTTCTAGGGATACCCTTTGTAAAAATTCTATGAGAGTTTCCCAATCAGTGATACAAGTTCAAAGGTTGTACATCTCAGATACAATGTCTCATCAGGTAAAGATATTCAAAGATTACAAGGCATGTTTGAAGTGGTGGCTGCATATGTCCAAACTCATGCTTTGCAACCCATTTCAGGTTCATATCCCACTAATGACTGTCCCCATTGACACTTCTGCTTTTGGGTGGAAGGAGCAACATTGTTAAGGGAAGATTCTCCATGATGTCTAGTCACATTTGCTGAGGCCAGTTTGCTTATCAGCATTCAGGAGATGAGTACAGTATTTACAAACTTGCCAGCCTTCCAAGACTTTATACCAATGATATGATAGCTATCTAATGTAGTAATGGTATGATATGTTAACAGCAAGGGAAGATCTTCTGCTATCCTTTATGCTGAGAAGAAGTGATGGATTATGAACTATGTCAATCAATAGCTTTCTGATGGCAAGCCACATTCAAGGGGTCACAACGCATTAACTGACAAGCTCAACCACTGCCTATAAATACCAAACAGATGGTCTCTAACCTCTTCAGTAGCACAGTTGCTGTTCCATTGCTAGGGAAACCTTGCTGTGACCTTTTGGCATTATTAATTAAAGCCAAGTGTAACAACTTATTTTCCATCACCCCTGCACTAAGGGGATACTAGTAGACTGCTGCTAACCAGAAATAGTCCTTTGAGCTCATTTATGCTTTACCTCCATTTCTTCTATTGGTGAAGTTCATTCAGAAAACCCCAGTGCACAAATACTGTGCCATTTTCATTGTATAGCTTTGGTTTTCCTTCTTCATGCTTTGCCTCTTGAGAAGTGTCATCCAGTAATTCCCTTTAGGACCCTTTTGGCCCATCACTCTAGCAAGCCCCTTCTGCATCTCCATTTCCTATGCCTAACTATGCTGTTTCTGAAGTTGCATTGATTGCCAGCGAGTCTGTCGGTCATTCTAGGTTGTTCACATTCTCACATTGGTACCCGAGGCGAGTATATGAAGCACCAATAACAGTAAGTGCATATATAATATTTACATAGGCTTCATCTACAGGGTGGAAACCTTTTAGTTTATCTATATCTTTAATCACGGATTGCCTATAAGAAATCTTTGACACAGGCTTCAGCTACCAATCAATAAAAGGGCACTTAGCTGCTAGCATACCTCTCAACTGTCCAGATTTTTGCCACATATTTTTGGTCTGTTCCTCATAAAATGTGTGTTTTTCTGGCAATTAAGGACTGAAGTTAGTAAATAATGGCATACATTTGAGTTTCGGAATTCATATTATTCAGAAAATGCATGCTAAAACAGATCATGTTATACTAACAACTTTCTAAGTTTATAAAACTAATATTTAAAATATGTGCCTATTTTTGGGCCTCCCCCAACATTATTTTAGGCTTTGTCCACATTTCTTCAACTAAGTGGTTGAGAGTTATGGCTGCTAGAACTGAATTTCCATTAGGATTAAACTACACCCTGGGATTTACAAATGGCTGATTTCCGTGCATGAACAGTGTAGGAGCTCCTGCATGGAAAATGTTCGCTGAGCGATCGACGAAAGTGCCATTTTCACATGCACTAGAGGCCCTACACTGTTCCTGCATGGAAAGCCATGCGGGATGCAAATCACCTCATCTGCTGGTAAAAAACATGCAAATGATGTGATTTTGTGATCCACGAAGCTGGCCGGACTCCATTCAGAAACAGTGTCAGAGCAGAAATGTATTCAGTTAGTAACTGAATACATTTCTGCATCCCACTGGCCCTTGTTTTTCAAGAGGATTTCAATATTATTTATTCATGTCCCAAAGGTCAGTTGGTCAATCTCCTCTCCGGTCCAGCTGGTGAATCTGGGAATCTTGCAATGTTATAACTAACTGCCTCATGTACAACCTCCTCCTCCCCACATAACACACATCAAATAGATGCAGCTATTGCAGCTAACTGAGAGCCATACTAGGGCTGGCTCCCTCTCACTCAACTCAGGCAGGAGGAGAACAGAACTACAGACACCACAAAACAACACCACACAACCATAATGCTACCACTCCACTGACCACAACACACACACATACACAGACATACTCTGGGTCACATACTCGGACTTAAACAGTAAATTTACCCTCAGAAGCAGGAAAGCAAAACACCCAAACAACTGCTACCACAAGCAACACCCACACCACAAACATAAACCACAAAAGCAAAAAGCACAGCCACAAACAGCCCAACACCAAACATACAACCATAAACACACAACATATAGGTGACACCATAGGACCCCACACTGGAGTGGCTGAACAGAGGGTCACAGTAAGCTGAGAGCCTATCGGGCAGCTGCATCGCCTACATAGACTCGTAGCCACTACCACTAACACAAGCACTGGGTCCAACGTCATGAGACACATGCTGGCAGCCATGACTGGACTGCACTCCCTGCACTGCAGAAATGAGCCAGAGGAGCTGCATGAAGAGAGACCCAGGCAGGTATGACCTAAACCTAGCCAGGCTTCTTCCTTTATGACCCCTGAATAGTATCCCAAGAATGTCCAAGATGCTACAGACATATTAGATGATTGATGATCTCAATTGGAAAAAATGTCTGTCTGCCTGGGATGACTCTGACGATAATCCAGAGCTGTCTCTGTGGGATCTGCCTATTGACCCATCGCTGCCTGTATTAGCTTGGCTACTTAAGCTCACCCACCCCCTGCCACCTTTGGGGCAAGGAGCCTATTCCTACCTCTACACCTAAGAAACAAAAATGGGAAGAGAAAAGGGTAATGCTGCTCAACATGCCAGGGAAAATAAAAGGTACCAATGCTCAAGGCCAGTAGTCTGAATCTCAACAGCTCCACTCTGAGCGTGCTCACTGTAGGGGAAAACCTGCACAAACATGCTGAACTGACACTGGGTTCAAAACTCCTCTGGCCACTTGGCACCCCCCAACTGCATCATATCACCCCACACAATCCCCATCCATATGTCCTTCTCATACTCCACCTCCAGGTGGTTGGTCCAATACAAAAACGCTTCGGGTGTTTCCAACATGCAGGCAACGCATAACAAACTGCACAGCAAGGTAGCCAGCACTCTGGACTCAAACCATCCAGGTGGCCACCAGGGCACCCCTGAGGGTAGGAGGAACCCCTAATATAACTCCTGAACACACTCAAATATCACCAATCAAACTCATATCCCGTGACCTGAATAATACTAAATCTTAGAACTACATTACTAACGGTTCCTGGACTTTCTAGCCCAAATGCACTGGGACCAAATGTCACTGAAAAATATACTAGCCAGAAAATAACATAGTCATTGTTTCAAATGCTCATAGGGACAAAAAGATCCCATTGTCGCCCCCACCGAAACAACCGATGATCATAGAAGAACTTGAGATCAATCACAATCCTAATCAAGACCAAACCCCAGATCGCCCTAACCCCAAACTCTAAAGCAAACAACTAGTCCTCTAAAATTCACCTTCATTCCTCAAACCTCAGGTCACCTGTCACAACCCAATCTCGGCCCTGAAGCTACACCAAACCACAACCACTGCCTAAAAAGCAATCCCAACCACCTCCAATACTATGGAACATGGTCAGGACTGCATGGATTAGGCAACGTCAATGCCACAAACGAAGAGTCTTTAAAGTAAGAAGAATCAGTCTGGTGGTGAACTAGATTAAAAAACAAAAAAGGAAGTGGGCAGTTATCCAAACAATAAACAAAATTAAACAAAAAAAATCAAAGCCTGATCATTATGAGAGAAAAATCAAGAAACTTCAAAAATCAATCAAGGCCAATCCTTTTTAATTTTTTGCCAAATATTCCAAGGACATGGAAGGAGAGAGACCAGCCATGTTCTCAATCTGAAATGAAACTCACAGAAAACTCAGACATTTAGTCAGAAGATACAGACAAACTCAACCCCTCTCACTTCAACCACCCCCAAAAAGAATAGTAATCTGCAAACCTCAAACCTCTGGACATAGTGGCTCTCTGAGCTGCTCTAAAGCCCAGCTGCTCTCTCCTCAAAAATCTCTAGTGCTAGCAATGTGCTCTAAAAAGCCTAAATGCATGAATGTGGACCGGAGGATGGGCGTTTCGCAAGGCACGAGCCACGACAAAGCATCAGCCCGCACACAGGAGGGCAGCTGTCCCGCTGAAGGCCACAGACAAGGCGTGCAACCCCCACGGTGTGGTAACGGTGGTCCCTAACCTCAGCCTAGTCATAGAAAGCTGGAGGACAAAGCTCTGGAGCAAAGCCCCATAGAGCTTACTGACAAAGATCACCAGACCCGACAAGGATTGGCCCGGATTGACCCTTGTCATGTTTTGGGGACTTACAAACTTCATCATGTCTTTGTTGAAGATGCCTTCCAAAGAGCCATTGTTTCTTCAAAAGGTCCTGCTTTTTGAAATTGTCAATACCACATTGATCACAGCCTACAAGCAAATGTAAATACATATGTCTTGCAGGGTTGCAAAAACATAACAGGACTCGCTTATTGTAGACTTACACCAGCTAGTATGTCAGACTTTTAGAAACTCTCCCTGGTGGTTACTCTGTTAACAGCTGTGTACCCCCCTGGCCTTTATGGCTGGCTTCTCTCCACAGGGCCAGGGTTGAGTTTTGGTCATTGGCTCCTTCTCGACTGTTGTGACTGCATTGGCATCGTAGAAGAGAGTACCAAAATAGATGATTGGACTTCATCTGACTCCAGAAAACGAGTACTGCAAACTGGAGCAGCATAGTAGAAAGTGCCAAGGTTAAAGATTGACTTCAAACACGGGCATAGAGAAAAAGATAAAAACTGATATAGCCATGGCCTGTGAAAAAAAGCAAAAATATTAGGGATACCCAAGGAAGGACCAAGGGGGACCCAAGGTTGTGTATAGCCTTCAATCCACTAAGCACAGAAAGAGGTTCTCAGACCCTGGTTGCCCACAAGACACTTCGACCATCTACATCCAGATCTAGTGAGGTCATTGTTCACAGATCTTCTACATTGCACATCCAGATCATGAAGGGATTCATCCGGGATGTATCTCACCCGACATCTGCAGCAATTGAGCCTTCAAATAATCCACGAAAGGAGAGTAAAATGTTTCATATAAGGTCTGTCACTTGCAGATTGAAAGCAGCAAAGTACACCCAAAAGTCCCAAGGGTTGTTCATCATAGACACTCAAAAATCTCTTCCCATGCTGGAGTGAAGAAACCCCAGCTCTATGCAGTCAAATCAAAAACAAAAAGCCAAGACCAAGACCAGACATAAGAGACTACAGGCTTAAAAATACCAATGGTGCTGGGACATGCGGCTGGAGGAAAGACTAAATCACCAGAATAAATATATGTGGTGTGAGACGGATATAAAACACCAGAGCCTGGAGATAAATCTGTCACTCAAGAGAGGAGATATGTGGTGACCTGGCCCCTAGGGTTTACCCCAGGAATCATCTCCTGGTCACTGCTGGACTAGGCTGGCACAGTATTTTTTCATATAAGGGGGTGGGAGGTGGCCAGGAGAGATCAGGGGTTACTGCTTATTTCATCTATGGGGCAGATAGCCCACAATAAACCCAAGGAACCTATGAACCTATGAACAAATGGAGGCAGGACAGCTCATGGAAAGCATGTATTACAGTCAAACACACATGCCAATGGCCAAATACAAGGCCATTGGCATTAATAACAGTTTTTTTTTTAATTAAACTTTTTTTTGGCCGATCATGGGCATTTAAGCTTAGGGCAGCAGCGCACAAATGGGATCATGCCGAAAATAAAAAAAAATGAGAAAAGTCAGTTTTAAGTTAATTCTGCATTTTGCTATTATAGTCAATGGCATGCAGAATGTAAACAATAGCAGGGAGCACTGGTTGGCAAGGGGAAAGGGTCCGTTTAAGTGCAGTAACTAACGACTTACACATTGGGGTATGCAAATGAGGGGAGTTATACTGAATCACAGATTTCCTCAAAGTGTCAGCTTGTATCTTACTGTGTAGGTTCAGCAATACATCAGTGCAAGTGTAAGAACTGAATGACTTCATAAGGGGGTGTGCCATGTTTGCTGTAAGCTCATTGGAGCTCTGTGACCCGTGTTTGCCCCTAGCTAAACACAGCTAAGGAAGGGAGTGTGTTAGATATGCCTGCGCACTGTGTATATAGCCTAAATGGATGTGCGCACCACACACCGGGATTTAAACAAAATAAGAAAAAAAGAAAAAAAAAAAAAAGAGGCAATAGCAGCACTGTTTACATTTCAGCACTGGGTATGCACAGCGTGCCTCGGGGCTTAAATAGGGAGGAACTGGGAAGGGAAAACAGCAGTAGGAAGGCAATCAAGGAGAACTAGCATGGCTGGCAGGTGGAATGTATCAGAATCAGCCAATTACACATGCAGCAGCCCAGCACACTAATATAAACTATGCAAACACCCTACAGACTGTTTTTTCCCACAAACTCTACACCACCGGTGTATGCAGTTGGGGGATTTTTAACTGGCAAAACTAACTAAAAATGTTAGAGGCTGCTGCTGTCGTACTCCATCAATATGTGCTAAAGACTGAGGGTGGTGAGGAGGAGAATGCTGACAACTGACCCAGAGTGAGAAGGAGAAGAAGAGTGTACAGACCCAGGGTAATCTGACAGGGCCTACATGAGCTGGAGATAGTAGAGAGCTATAGGGTGGACAGGGACATTCTGCAGCAAATCATTGAGCTGTGCTGGCCACGCCATACATACAGAACTAATAGAGGGGAACCCATCCCAGTGGATACCAAGGTATGTCTAGGCTTAAGAATACTAGCCACAGGTACCTTCCAAAGACCAACTGGGGATATCATGGGGGTCTCACAGGCATCAGCATCCAGGGTACTCCACCAGTTCCTGGATGCCATGACACAACATGCCAATGAGCACATATATTTCCCCACCACCCGTGAGGCACTGACCATACATATGCATCTCTTCCACCATAGAGCAGAATACCCTAAAGTAGTTGGTGCTATAGACTGCACACACATCCACATTAGAGCAGTACCTGGTGAGCAGGGCAGGGTCTACATAAACCACAAGGGCTTCCCCTCCATCACCTGCCAGGTCATGTGTGATGCACAGGACCTTATCATGAATGTGTGTGCTGGCAGCCCTGGAAGCTATCACAACTCCCACATCTGGCATTGCTCACAGCTGTATCAGGCATTTGCCAAGGGTGACATCCCATATGACCATCTAGTGGGGGATGCTGGCTGTGCACTGGAGCCCTGGCTGATGACACCCATCAGAAATGCATACACACCTGAACAAGAACACCATAATGAGGCACACGCACAAACCAGGATTATTGTAGAGCATGTATTTGGGATGCTCAAGTCACGGTTCCTCTGCCTTGACATATCCAGTGGATGTTTGCAGTACTCTCCAGCTACATGTACACAAATGTTCATAGTATGTGCCATGCTACACAATATGATCCTGTGGAAGCTGCAGCAGGAACAGCATGGGGCAGGGACACACAGCCCCCACCATTGTCAAGGCCAGCACAGGCACAGAGGGCCTCAGAGGAGGAACATCCTGAGCCTGCTCCTGTAGGTAGAAGTAGGCGTGCACAGTATGCCCTGGCCTTGACAAAGAGGCAATGCATAGCACACACACTGACACTGTAGGGACCCAGGGACTGATCCATCTCTCTTTGATTTGCACATACAGTAAAAGGGATATTAAACATGACACTACCTGAGCTTTACCATGTGTAGGGAGTGTACTATGTGCATCTAACATAGTCAGCCTTCCGGCACTGTCCTCAGTACTGGCCCAGCAACAAGGTAAGTCACTCTTCCTATCAGTTTCTGAACAGAGTAGTATGTTCTCATACTTGTATGTATGATATGGATGCAAGCATGCAAAGGAATTGGGTGGCTGAATGGGATAACTGCAGACAGCTATATGAGACAGCAGGAAATTCATAACAAATACTGGTGTCAACATACTAGGCAGCACTACACAAGGTGACAATCCCCACTGCAGTACATGTGATGGCCCAAAGAACTGTGGGTGTCAATAGGTCACGCACATGGATGTCAGTGAGGGTCACATATCCACCACCAGCCTCACCCAGCAAGCCAGGTATAGATGACCATGAAGAAAGGCCGGGCTAAGGCCCCCAAATGATGGCAATGGTGAACAGCCCCCCACCAGACCTACAGAGACATACTACAACAGGTCTGGCAGTTGCATTCTAGTTCTGAAGGGTAACAAGTCTGAAATTGAAATATATGCCTTTAAGATCTAATGTGTACTGTACTGATATGCCTCCTGTCTGCATGATAGGTCACAATACAATATGAAATGGAAGCCAACAGAGTAACCAAAATACTAGTACAGTCATTTCAAATGTTAAAGTCTGCAGGTGTGCACCCTTCCAACAATCCCATGTAGAAATGTAGTAATAGATGGCCTGCAGCACTCTCAAGTGGCCTACAGTCCTAAGGCAAAGGTCCGTGCTGCACCCATAGTGCCAGTGTATGGAATGTCAGGGGGTCCCAACTAACATCCTAACACAGTAAACAGAAAACAAATGCAAGGCCATGTTGACAAATGCCAGTAGCATGCCTCCCCATGTCCTACTGCAAGGGCTGTGGATCAGGCCATAAATACTACTGCGGTAAAGGCCCCGGATATAGGGTACCACTGACATATTGCTTACATAATGTTAGGTGGAGGAGAGAATATTAGGTGGGGGGGGTGTAGAAGCCTGGATGTCATAGTGTGTGTGAAGTCTGAAACTCTAATGTCTGCCCATTTTACTCCCAATTGCAAACCCATGAATGAATAGCCACAAAACCGCTGATAAACCACAATGTGAGGGTAAACTGACCAGAAATATGAGTCCTGCTTCTGGATAACCTGGGTGCATCTGTAGAGCTGAGAGGTATGGCCCTAGCAGGATATGGCCATTCCGTGAAGTTCAGAAAAGCACAAGGAGGGAAACCCCAGCCAGCATGCTAACAAGGTGCTGGACCATTTACACAGAACCAGCAGTCTATTGTCTGTAGCTACTCCTCCACATTTTAAAAGTGTGTGTAGGGTAAAATATTTTGTGGAATCTCTCACCCACTACATCACCAAATACCAGTATTTACAAGGGCTGGTGATATTCCTCACCTTAGAAGTACTTTGGGGCAACATCATCCTATAAGCCCCATGGTGCATGAGATAAATGCAATACACTGTAGTAGCAATACATAACTAGGTAGGGGGTTGAAACTCAGTACTGACAAGTGTGTGTGTGTGTGTGTGTGTGTGTGTGTGTGTGTGTGTGTGTGTGTGTGTATGTCTGTGTGTGTGTGTGCATGCGTGTGTTTCTGTGTGAGATCAGTATCCTGTGTGGGGGTTGGTGTGATTGTGTAATAACAGGATCCATTGGGGGTGGGTTTTGCTAAGTTATTATGCTGAGGACCTAGTATGTGTCTCAATGTCCACATTACAGGGCCAGCAGTTGTCAAACACTGTAGAGGTTGGTGTAGACAATCCACAACCCTAAATGTCTAGTGCCATATGCAATGGCTACATGACAGTATGGATTAGTGAACAATATAGGCAACCCTTCTAATACTCAGAGAGCACTCTCCACCCATGAATCATACACAAACACACTTGGCTAGGCAACAATCTCTATATTGGTTGTTCCCCTGCATATTGCCTCACAGATAGTACCCACGGTGTGATTGCAGTGGACTACATGCCTGTTGACCAGTGCCTCTGACAACAGAAAGTATTTTGATGTGTTACATCTCCTGACTGAGTGTGTGTTATCCAGCAAGTAAAAGGACACGGCACCCTGTTCCATTCCCTCAGTAGCCCAATCAATGTGTACAGTGGCCCTTTTTCCATGTTCCTCACTGGACACCTGCAACAACTGTAGAGTCTGCAAACATACCCAACAATGGGAATGCCATGCCTTATACACATGCCCTGTATGGACAAACACCGGTAACTCAAATGAATTCCCGTATCATACTGTCATTGTAGGTGCAATCACTACCTCAGTTACATAGCCAGGTCTCACCAAACGAGGTCAAGAATGCTACATCAGAAGATACCAATCTGTCCACACAACATGGCCCAGAGACCTCAAGCACACTTACACACTTCAAAGAACATACATGTGGGACATGTGCGCAACCCAGACACTGTCCATGTTATGTAATATAAATCACATACATGGGGTGCAGTGCACATCACTGGCCACCCACAACAGAAATCTGAATGAGTGGATGGGGAATACAATACCCACCCCTGTGGACCACTCCTGTGACTATAATCCTGAACCACACTGGGGAATATATTTTCATGTGGCCTAGTGCCAGGGTATTCCTTTGGGCTAGCCTTGCACAGCCTTTCAGGCCCATTCACCTACTACCCGCCTATGAAGCAATGAACCTATGGATCTCAGTACTGGAAAGTATGTGTGTGTGTGTGTGTGTGTGTGTGTGTGTGTGTGTGTGTGTGTGTGTGTGTGTGTGTGAATAGTAATCCTAGTGTGTTTGCTTAATGAATATCCCCTGTGGCTGTGGTTATTAGCAATTGGAGGTGTATCCAAACCAGAACATGTACCATTCTAAAACAGATGTAAATCAACATATACCTATGTACAACCCTCTAGCCCTATAATCTGTGAGGCATATCCAATTACTGTGTTACAGACTGGGGATTACCGTGCACATACTGTACCCTGCCTATGACATGGTGGATGTGTTACCACAGTGCCATACCCTATGGCCTTGCTGCAGGACCACATCCAGGTGACACACAGACACCTAGAATGGAAATGGGATACAGCATGTGAGAACACATTCACTCAGCACTTCACTTGTGGGGGGAGAGAGGGGTAAAGCTGGCACTGAATGTGTTGCCAAGACTGTGGCCAATATCTGCTATCTCTGGATAGGTATTAGCATTGTGCAGTAACTTGTAACACTTGTGTTTAATGCTGTTGAAGCTGATGTAATTATCAAAGGCTGTTGTGACTGTCTTCACTGTCTGCTGCATTTTTGCTGCCATACATGCCTGTTGGGGATTCCATGAGGGATCCAACATTGTGTTTGAGGCTAATAAGGGAGTTCAGCAGTCATGGGACACCACCTTTCCCTGCAACAGTGTCCTCCCTCTGATGTACACTTTAGTAATGTCAGAGGACCATCACATTGTGTCCCAGTGTTTGGAGGACAGTGTCTGGGTTCTGTTGGCTCTGGCTAGTACCATGCATTCATGTACTTGTTCATACCATGGCTATGTGCATGATTCCACAGTCATGCAGCTATTTGCCATTGCCGTGGGTGCAGTGAAGACATCCACCCTTGTTTTCTTGGCTGCAAAGTCAGCTTTGGAGAGGTTTTGCAAAGTGGTTATCTTTGCGAGGGGTGTGGCTGACATGTTGAGTTCCATGTTGATTACAGCCTGTGTGGAATCTCAACATGCAGGGATTGACATCTGTGGATGAGCAACGGTCCCATATTTAAGTGGACAACACAGGTCAAGGTTGTTGCATCCTCTACCAGGGGGTCAGTATGAGCTGGTCTAGGACAATGGATATGATGAATCCCAGAAGTGTTGGGCCACAGTACTGGTGCTTAACTACATTCCCCAAGTGATGGAGGGGTAGTTGAAGACACACGTACTATGCCACTGTTGCATTGGACCATCATAGATGCCAGGGTGTTGAGAAATGTGCATTGACAGTGTAGGGACATAGATGTGGACCCATAGTGGGCTATGGTCTGAGTTGCACTATTACCCCAAGGCAGTTGTACCGGAAGTATCTCCAATGCATTATGATGGGATATTAGTCTGGAGGTGTTCCTATCCATAATGAAAATGGAGACAACACCACCTGTGGAGGTGTGGTGTGGTCCATGTTTGGGGTCTGACAGCTGTGGAATGTGTCATAGCCTGATACTGCAGGTCTGCTGTCTGCTGCTGTGAACCACCTCTCCATTACAGCAGACATTTGTCCTCCACTCCGACTGCTATGATTGACTGCATCCTGACAGTTAGATGTCCACTGTTGAGCAGCATGACCCTCAGATTGTATACATATGTAGCTGTTGTGGTGGTAATAACATTAGAAACACTGCCTAATAAGGCACAATAGGGATGGCAAGACACTTAGCCAGTACCTGGCAACCCAGTGGTGACAGATGTAGGACATCCATGGCAAGTCATTGGGTTCTGTCAATCATGCCATCTCAAGCAGAGAGGTTCTGGATCCCCTGAGAATGACACATAAGCTAATGTTGCAGTCAATCATCTGTTAGTACCGCAGCATCATCTGGGTGACAGTGGTACACTGCCCAGGGCTACTGTCACACCTGCCTGGACTGCATAATCAGAGAGTTCAACCATGTCTCATATCATGTAGTCCAGGGAGGTGTGTCCCAAGTCTTTCACACTTACATGGATACAGAGTGATACACATAGTTGTTGTGGAGTGACATGACTGGCTGTGTTATGTGTTAGATGCTTGCATGTGATAATTATTTGGCTGTTACCCAATCCATATTCAACTTAGTGAGTGGGATGTGTGTGCCTCAGTTATCCATGATTACTGTATCGTGCAAGGTGGTTAGCCTTAGGAGCTTAGGATTGGGGCACAATGTGTAGGTTAAATATCTTTCCATTGGCATCTGCCATGTCACAGTGTCTGAGTGGGTGTCTGCCTTGCTGGTCTGTACTGTTTGGGTAAATGTCTTTGAGTGCCTCTGGAAAGGTGGGTGTGTGGCTTTTCATTGAATGTCATGGCTGTCAAAGTGGGTGTCATGGTGAGCTACAAGTTCCACATGGTGTGGTGCAGGTGTTGACCTTATCATCTTGACCTGCTAGTCTAGTCTTTGCTGGAGTGTGCATATGTCCACATTGGGTGATATATGGGTAACTCTCACAGGTCTGATTGTTCGGAGTTTAGAGGGGAGGGTTGTCTGTGTACATAAGGCAGTTGCAGCAGTGTCCCAGAATGGGCAAGTGCACCAAGTTAATGGGTGAAAGCAGAGATACCTGCCCTTCAAACATGCCAGGAGGGGTGGACATAACTAGTAAGTACTGGGGCTACATCTGTGATAACGGGTACTGTTGAAGGCTGCCAGCTGTGCCACACTTCTTGATACAATGACCTGGTAAACTGCCAAGCCATAATGCTATTTGAAGTGCAAGACAGAAAGAACTAGCATGATGTACGGGTGGAACAGAAGGCAGACTGTCTGCCACCCACTTTACCACAGCTGAGTAGTTAGCAGCTTTGGCCATGTGAAAGTTCAGTAAGCTCTGTAGCATGTGCAGTAACTGCATAACACTATGGTGCACATACCTAGATAGGCAGGAGTTCTAATTCCAGTACTGGCGAGTGTCTATATATGTATGTGTTTATGAATCATGTACTGTCTGGCTCATACCATTTTTGACATGTATACTACCCTTTACTCTTCCCTTTACTCCAATTTAGTAGACCTGTTGATGTCATCCACCTTAGAAGTACCTGTGGAAGAGCTAGAAATGTGTAAGCTCTGTGGAGCATCTGATAACTGCGTAACATTATAGTAGACATACCTAGATAGGCATGAATTATAATCCCAGTACTGGCAAATGTGTGCGTGTGTGCATGTGTGCGTGTGTGTGTGTGTGTGTGTGTGTGTGTGTGTGTGTGTGTGTGTGTGTGCGTGTGTGAATCATGTACTGTCTGGCTCATACCATTTTTGACCTGTATACTACTCTTTACACTACCCTTCACTCCAATTTAGTAGACCTGTTGATGTCATCCACCTTAAAAGTACCTTTGGAAGAGGTGGAAATGTATAAGCTCTGTGGCATGTCTGATAATACTGCATAGTAGACATACCTAGATAGGCAGGAGTTCTAATCCCAGTAATGGCAAGTGTGTGTTTGTGTGTGTGTGTGTGTGTGTGTGTGTGTGTGTGTGTGTGTGTGTGTGTGTGTGTGTGTGTGTGTGTATGTATGTGTGTGAATCATGTACTGCCTGAGTCATACAATTTATGACCTGTATACTACCCTTTACACTTCCCTTCACTCCAATTTATTAGACCTGTTGATGTCATCCACCTTAGAAGCACCTTTGGAAGAGGTGGAAAGGTATAAGCTCTGTGGCACATCTCATAACTGTGAAGCACTGTAGAAGGAATACCTAGATAGGCAGAAGTTCTAATCGTAATGCTAGCAACTGTTTGTGTGTGTGTGAGGATCATATCATGGGTGGCTTATACCATTTTGATGGGCATACCATACAGAGCTGGTGACCACCTCCCGCTGCCATTACTTTATATAGTGTGGTAACAGCATCTGCCTCACATGCAGCAGGTTAAACCATTGTACAGTCCTCTGTACAGATGTGTCTGGAATATCCATATGTTTGAAACCTATACATAGTCGGAAGTGGTCTGTGTGCCTTAACAATGCCCATGCATGTGATATTATAGCCAAATGGACCACAGTGAGTGTACTGAGACACATGGCAGCATGAGGTATCATGCCTGACTGAAACATCATGCTGATAGGTCATCTGCCGCCCTCACAGGTGGCCAGCCTTGTAGGTGCAATACATGAGTCCAGATGCTTGGTTTTACAAGTGAACTGTACCTGTTATGGGTCACATTAAAGGCTCGAAGATGTGTGGACTGTCATATTGTGGTCCTAATTAGTATGTAACTGGAACACCTTGCATCTTAAGAGGGGTGTGTACACAATGTATATCCACTGTATACCAGTAATGTGTCATGCATGAACTTACCTTAGGCCATTTGTCCAACACAATTTGCTGGCCTCTATCCAGACATCTTGGCAGTGACAAGTGGTGAGGTATGCTACAGGAATGTTTAGTTTATGTCAGATAGGCCCCAGTGGTGACCACTGTGATGCAATACAGTTAACTCCAGCACAAGAGAAAATGCACAACAAGCAATATAGCTATTACATAAAGCAATATAGCTATTACTGATGGTTGTGTGCTTGGTAAATTGCATGTGTTTCACATGCCTGGGGTATTGCTAGGCAACAGCAGAACAATGTCATACTCACCAGCTTCAGGCTGCTGTCTCATATGCAGACCAGAGGGTCCTAGGTAGTTGTGCGAGGGAGTTATTGTCAGCAAATACAAATGCGGCCTTGGTACAGGATGGGTGCAGCATGTCTGCACATCTACAGTACTAACCACAATAATACACAATGTCCTGTCCTCACCATATATGTGCACCTGCCTGCTTTAGAAAACCCCATCTACAACTGCAATTGGACCTGAGAAATGCATGTAGATACAATAAAGATACATGTATGTTTGATACATTAGTATACTAATCCCCACTGGGCCCTTACATGCACACTCCGTATTCACTGTCTGTGTGTGTGCAGCCCACCTCCAGAATGCATCCCTCAGCATCATGGCTTGTGTGTTCGGCGTGTGGCCCAGGTCTGGTGAGGAGCTCCTTGGTGGGTGTCAGAGGGGGCTGGATGGCTGGGCCCCCACATGTGGCTAGCCGGTCCCTCACTACAGCAGCAGCCCATTGACGGGCATGGCATTTGAGGTTGGTGGCCCGATGCTGCACATGCTCACAAGTTCTGCTGTGCAGGCCAACATTATTTACCATGTGGACCACACTGTTCCACAGGGCAGTCCTCTCCCATACATTTTCTGCTATCCATCTAAATGACAGGGCATAATGTTCAATCACATATTAGGTGATGATGTCTGTTTCCCCAACAGAGAATGCTGGTAGGCGAGCACTGTGCATGTTACCTGGAAGACATAAACAGGACAAAGGTCACAGGACCTCATACAGTTGACAAAATGCACATCATTAGTGGGTATTACTTGCAAATAATCCACACTACACCGAAACCCTCCAAGCTATCATGGCTATAGCAGCTTGCATTACACACCTTTCCCTGAGCTATATTATTCCCCCCGATGTTGGACACCTGATTGCATAATCCTCTTACCTCCATTCATTTCTGTGTAGAGGGTTGACAGTAGACATCTTCCTTGTGGATGGTGTGTGGATGGTGGCAGGTCTGTGTTTGACTGTGTTGTGTGATGGAGCTCTGAACACATGCCTGAGGTCATGTAGAAGGCAGACACTGATGTTATTATGCCCCATGGAGATATGCTGTTGTTGCCATCAGTAGGCAATATGTACATGCTCACCATTGCTGAGTGTAGGAGTGTGGTTGATGTGCATATCTCTCTGTACAACTAGGGTGGACAGGGTGGCGATGTTCCCTCCTATCTTCTGTGATGCAGGTTGCCTATATCCACGGCATGTGTGTATGAGGTGTTCTTTACCCCCAGTACAGGATGAATTATGTTGTTTCATGTGAGACTTACAACATATGTGGAGACACGGTTGCACTTGTCCTTGGTGGTGTGGATATGTCCAATTCACAGTCATAGTCAGCCTTACAGGATGTCACCTGTGAACTTACATGCTTGCTCAAATGTAGGTGGACTTGCTTCATAGTTGATGCCTGCACCTGTGTGTCCCTGTACAGCTAATGTAGCAACCTATTATGTGGTTTGTGTATTGCTGCTCTCCACCAAAGGGGATTACTCTACCTTGGTGAAGGCTGGCTATACAGGTCAGGTACTGCTGTGTCCATATAACCACAGTGGATATGAAGGGTACACACCCCTGATACACTGCCTGGTATTTGTGCAATTGGAACATGACACCACAATAACTCATTTTATAACAATTCCCACCTGTAGTGTGACCTATAGCCTGTACAATTCAATTGAAAACATAACAATCGGGTCTGTGAAAACATATGGAGATAATACTCAGTACAGTAAGCCAGTTGAATGAGTGTGTGCACCCTTAAACTGATATGTTGTGTATGCACCTCTTGAGATGGTTACAGCATTCATCCGTCTTGGTCTGGACTCTAACATTATGGTACAACTTCACTTGGCAATAGTTGTTCACCTTCCTAGAAACACCTTTGATTGTATTTCAATGTGATTGTACAGGTTAGGGGTCACATAAAGATGAGAAACATTATGAAATGATCTTCTGTGGTCTGATTGTCATACAGCATACATACCTGGCATTCTAACAGGGGTGTGTACACTTGTGATATCCACTGTATATAGCTGTGGATATAGCTGGTAGTGGTAGGCATGGACAGAGGGTTTTAACACAGGTGGACACTTCTCTGATTAATAGTTGAATATCATGCCTACTCCAGTACCCATATCAGTGTCAGGGCACTGCAACAACCAGTAGTTGTACATGTCTGTTGTATGCACTGACACTGGTATTACCCACATGTGCAACATGCACAACCTATGTACCTGAATGCTTGAAACCCATGTGAATTAGTAGTGTGCCTTCCAGATGAACATAAGCATACATACATGTGCTCAGGGGATACCTGGTATACATTTCTGTTGTATGTTAGTATGGCACACTGTATTTACAGTCTTGCCGCTCAGTCATACATCTCAACCTGTTCCAGCAGTACGTCTGAACAATGGCACACATAAATGGGTGTCAAAGGGGACATCAGTATTGATACTGTATTGAGATAGCTGCACCATACATTATTAGTACGTTGAATGCACAGTAAGGTTTGACATCAATGTGATAACCTGGAAGATGTCCAACAGTCATAAGTAGGCTATTATGTTAGTGTCATTGCTCACAGACCTGCCAATGGTTTGGCTGACATAACACAGGTATATGTGTATGTGACTACAGATATCAGTCACAAATGTGCTTATTGTCCAGCAGAACACTATACAGTTAAATGTTATTAATTCAGGATATCACATGCAGTTCAGCACACATATCTGCAATAGTACTTTACTATGCACATGCCCGCTATAGGTCCCTATGCTTTACAAGGCAAACATGTGTCATACTCATAATCACAGGTAACATGGATATGGAAAACATCCCATTAACTGACCTTGCAGTAGCACAGTCACAACTGACAGACACCCCCTGCAGTTGTCATATATGAGATGTCCTTTTCCAGGGTGAGTCAGGCTCCTGAGCTGTGATCCCACCTCACAAACTCTCAGAGCATCACATCTGGACAATGCCTAGAATGATGGGGGGATAAATAGGGACAGACTTGAAATATTCCTGTTACAAACATAGGATGTTCATAGAATGATACATTTAGCATTATGGTGAATATTCTTAAGGATGTGGAGTCTTAAACTCAAGTGCTTGTCATTACCTGATGAATTCAGTCCTCAGCTATTTGCCAGAAAAGTGCAGATCTCAGGAGGAAAATACAAAATACATGTTGTTAAAATGTGGACTTTCTGTGAAGATCTGTACTGTTGAGAGGTATGTCTGTGATATCTGTCACTGCAGAGAGGGCCGGATGCTATGGCCATAGCAGCTGTTTAGCAGGACATTAGTACAGCATGCCTTGTTGGGACATATATTCCTCCAAATCATTTTTCCCATTATTACAGACCAGGTACTACATTCGGTTACTTGCTTACATGTTCCAGTTACCTTTTTTCTTTCTTCTCTTTTCCACTTTATGTTTCATTTGTTCTTTCTCTCTCTCTCTCTGTGCACTACAGGGGTAGAGCAGGTTTGAATAGGTGGCAGCATGGGATTTGTAGGTGATGATCATGACCAGGTGATGGCCTGTGCACCTATTGGGGTTCCCCACTTGCTAATTACATGCAGATCAGCTGTGTAGTTCTTTCAATAGTCAATGTCATGGCAACACACTCCTATAAATGAGTACTCATGTGGGCGTTGGCCATTTCCCTTATTTGTGAGGAAGACATCCTGGAGTTGTGTGAGCTACTACCTCTTACAACAAGACTTGTGGAGACAAGCCAACTAAATTGTGGGGAAGGTTTAAGACATAGGGGCAGAATGTGAGTATTGCTGTTATATGTTTGGAATACTGCTAGTTTAACAGGGTTTGTCTGCACGTGCTACTTCTGCATGGGTTTCAGTCTGACAAAGTTCTGTCTCTGTATAGCTCTCAACTGTAGGGCCATCCATATAATGGCCACAAGTTAGCCTGTTATGTATGGGCTGTTCCCCAAACAGGTGTTTTCTTTGGCAAATCAATAGCATACTCTTATGATAGCATTATGCAGATGGTAACATTCATTTGTTTTTCTGACTTTATATCCCTCAGAAAAGATAGGTTACAACAAACCCTGTAACACCAGCAACTTTCTCAGTGTATAACAACAATATTTCATGTATGGTCATGTATTTGGGCTTCTGTCCACCAGTTATGTCAGGCTTTGTCCAGATGTCATACAGTAGTAGGTGGATAGGTATACTGGTCTGTCATTATTTAGTGCTGTAATTCCTGCTGAGGAGAATGGCTGGGAAACATGTTGAAGTCTGTACATTCAAGAGGTTGGTGTATACAGAATGTTCTTAGATGGCCTAGTAACATATTTATGTGGGGGTCAGTAATACATGTTTTAAAACTAGGCTGTTAGAACATGTCAGACGTATTAGCTGTACAGTTGAATAAATCTCACCAAGGGGACAGTACTGGGTCTCAATGTACTGTTTCTGAAAACGTCTGTTCCTCAGTGTGATGAAACATTCATAAAAGGACAATTGTTATGTACTGACTCAAAGTATTAATATTAACTGTGATACTTTATCCCATGAGGGGGTTAAATGATGAGTGTAATTGGAGGCTGTGTATTCAATTATGTAATTGGGTGTTAATTGATTGTTGTGATTAAGGCATGCATTTCTGGTAATGTTTACCCCTTGAAGGCTTTGGCCAAGACATAAGAGTATAATAAACATGTGTGAATTACTGGCGGGTTGTATTTTTCATTGCTATGTTCAGGCATTTTATTTGTTTTGTTAAGAGGTTGCTGTATGTCTGGCCATTGTGTATGGCCTATCATGATTTTGTAGCAGTGTACTGTTCACTTATTTATTTGGACTGTGGGGAGGGCAGTTGTGGGTGGTCTGTCAACAGCATATGTTTGTATTGGCATTTTGGGACATGTCTGCATATAATATATATATATATATATATATATATATATATATATATATATATATATATATAGAGAGAGAGAGAGAGAGATGCATGTGTATCTGTATATGTATGTATGTTTGCATGTATATGTGTGTGTATGTATATGTATATATATATATATATATATATATAGAGAGAGAGAGAGAGATGCATGTGTATGTATATGTATGTATGTTTGCATGTATATATGTATGTATAAATATATATATATATATATATATATATGTATATATATATATATATATATATATATATATATGTGTGTGTGTGTGTGTGTATACACACATATATATGTATGTATATACATATGTACACACACAAACACAAACACACACACACACACACACACACACACATATATATATATAGATATATATATATATATATATATATATATATATATATATATATATATACATATATATATATATATATATATATAGATAGATATATTTGAGCAGCTTTGAGCAGGTTTGCGCGGGTTTGCTCAATGGTAAGCAGTGCTAATGTACGGTTAAATGAATAGGTGCTTATACAGTGTAGGCTAAGCTTACCAATGCACAAATCTACATAGCATTTATGTTTAAGAAATGCTGAAACCTGCTAAACATAGCTTAGCCCTGGTAACCAGTGATCACATTCCAGTCTGATAAAATAGCAGGTTAATGACATCTTTAATAAGTATTTTTAATTTCCTGTAAATAACTTGCTTCTGTGTGCTGTCATTACAGTAGGAATGGGGTGTGAATATACTGTATGGGACACCTGGGTATACATGGGTAGTAGTACAATCTTTTCTCTTTGGATTTGTTTCATACATTGGGAGTATTCCAGGTTATATGCAGTCACATTTGCATGTTACACCAGCTACAGTGCACTGGTTGACAGAAATAGTTTAACACATATTGTATCATTATGTTAGTACTTTTAACAGTGCTTTTTCAAGTAAGAGTAGATTGCAGATTGTAGTACTG
Source organism: Protopterus annectens (assembly GCF_019279795.1). Classification (NCBI taxonomy): domain Eukaryota; kingdom Metazoa; phylum Chordata; order Ceratodontiformes; family Protopteridae; genus Protopterus; species Protopterus annectens. The sequence continues at coordinate 1,500,173,890 of NC_056739.1, forward strand.
GAACCACACAACCCTGAATGCAGAGCTGGACTCTGAGTACTGAGTATCTTGTTCTTGGTGTTGGAGCTGTACGTTTGTATGTATCTCCTATTGGATATTGATCTGATGTGTTGATATTAACTGTAGATTACTATGTTTTTTGGTTATGTCATTGAGGACTGCTGCCATGTAGTAATGGGATACTTTTCAGTTTCAGACATTCATCTTTCAAAACATTCATCCTAATGCATAACCTGTTGGCTGTCTACTTTCTGTCTGTCCGCTGTACAGATATGTAGATGCCAGGTATTGCTACGGCCATACCACTATGTAGGTGCCCACATTGTATTATGCTGTGGCCTGGACAATGCTGCTAGTTTCGACATATGGCACATTCGTTAATGTGGGCCTTTCCCCATTTCCTTGCCTGTGTGAAGGGCATTACAGAGGTGGTGGCCTACAGATTCACATATAGTGGGTGGCAATACAGGACAGGACATGTGGAGACAGCCAACCAACATGGGTGACATATCCCCAGATTTGTGAACAGATTCTATGTCATCAGTAATGCTGTACACATGGTGGATAGATAGAGTGACAGGGTTTGTGTGGACATGCATTTAGTGTGTTGTCACAACTCACAGTGATATGTGTCTGACATACCTCTCCACTGGCATGCTGTCCACAGACTGGCCACATGTCTGCCTGTTATGTTTTGTGTTGTTCACCCGATAGTTGGTGTCCTTGGTAAATCAGTTGTGGACTCTGGGGAATGCAGTCAGTAAATACTCACATAGGTTCATAGGTAGGTACTAGGCTATTGGCCCTAGGGCCTATATAAGCCTAGCCAAAGGTACCCTGGCATTCGCCACCCAAGAAAATTATTTTCCTGTGCCACTGCCGAGCAGAGACACAGAAGTGATCCCTGGAGTGAATTTCCTATCTCCCATCCAATCATCAAGATTTTTCTTGAAGAGTGCTAATGAGAAGATTTGTTTGATATAGATAGGTAATTTGTTCCAGAGTATGGGAAGTCTCTGGGACAGGAATCTGTCCCCCCGGCATGTTCTGTTTATTGTGGTGATGAGGTTTAGGTCCCTAGAGCATGTAGCTCATAGGGCTTGGGATTTCTTTAAGTGGAGCATGTCTAAAAGCTCTGGGTTTGACATAGCTTTGTGTGTTAGGCAGAGATTGCCTCTGAGTAGGCGATATGCAACGGAGTAAAGCTGCAGTTTTTTGAGACAGTCTGCATAGGGCATCTCTTTGAGGCCAGTAATCCTCTTTCTGAGGTATTTCTGTGGCCTTTCCAGTTGTTGTAGATGTCTTGTGAGGTACATACCAAAAGGGGCATTGTACTCTATAATGGGTCTAATGAGTGACGAGTAGAGGGGAACAATGACCTCTTTTTTCCTGGATGAGAAACCTTTTATGATGAGGACTGCCACATAGAAGGATTTCCTGACCACTGTGGCGATGTGATTATCAAAGGAAAGACTACTGTCCACCTGTGTCCCAAGGTCTCTTATCACACTTTCGATGTTAAGTAGACTACCACCTATGTGGTAGTTCATGGGTACTGAGTTTTTACCAAAAGGAATGACAATGCACTTTTTGGCATTGAGCTTGAGGCCATGGCTTTGACACCAGGCATCTGTCTCAGCTAGGCCCTTTTGTAGGATGTCCACATCTTTTGGAGTTTTGATTATGGCTCCTAGTTTGCAGTCATCTGCAAACTTCATTAGCCAAAGACCTTCTGTGTTGGCCTGTACTTCAGAGAAGTAGATACCAAACAGGAGAGGACCCAGGACTGAACCCTGTGGTACTCCACTTGTCACTGGTCTGAAGCTGGATTTGGAGTCTGCTACTTTCACAGTGTGGGTTCTGTCAGTGAGCCAGTTGGCAACCCATCTTGTGACATAGGGATTTATACCTAGTTTAGTGAGTTTATCTATAATTCCAGAGTGGGGGATGGTGTCAAAAGCCTTGGTGAGATCTAGATAGGCCGTGTGAACCACCTTACCCTCATCTACAGCTTTGTTGACTGCTTCAAAGAAGTCTATCAGGTTTAGGAGACATGATCTGCCTTTTACAAACCCAAACTGGGTGGGGTCCTGAGTTTGGAGATTACCAATGTCATTGTTTATAAGTTCCATGAAGATACGCTCCATAGCCTTGCAGACCAGGCTCGTTAGACTAATGGGGCGGTAGTTTCTGGGGTCTGTGGTGGCTCCCCCTTTGTGGAGTGGGATAGCTGTTGCTGTGCGCCATGTCATTTGAACCTTTCCTAAAAAAGGCACTATAGGGGTGGCTAGAGCCTTAGCCAGTATCCAGAATCCCAGGGGCGTCAGGTGTAGGCCATCTCTGGTAAAGCATCGTGGCTTGTCGATCATGTCATCCCAGGCAGACAGATACTGGATCCCCTTAGAATGACACCAGAAGCTTAGCCAATTGTTGAAGTCAACCATTTTGTCCTTGTACTGTGGTATCATTCTGGGTGATGGCAGGATGCTACTCAGGGCTAGGGTCATACCTGCCTGGGCTACAAGATTGGACAGCTCCTCCATGTCCCTTTTCATGTAGTCCAAGGAGGTACTCTCAGGTCATTCACACCAACATGGACAATGACAGAGTCATATTTGTACTTGTTGTGGAGTGACCTGAGTGCACGTGTTATGTGGCGGATCCTGGCACCCGACAGGCAGCTGACAGTAACTTTCTCCTTGTTTAGCCTGGTGAGTGGAACATCAGTGTGCCTGACTCTAGAGTCACCTATGACTAGAGTGTTGGGTATGTTGTTATGCCTTGTGGGCTGTGGTTGAGTGGCACACTGAGTTTGTGGGCTATGTGTCATTTGGGTTGTGTTGGGGGGTGTAGGTTGCTTGTGTTTCTGATTTAGAGGTCCCTGTTGCTTGGGCAGGTTTTTACTGAGAGCCTCCATGAATGTAGGTGTGTGTTTTGTGTTTCTATGTGTGTGTTTTGGTGGTGTAGGTTTTGAGGGACTATGTGCTGAGTGTGGTGTGGTGCAAGTGTTTACCTTCTCCTCTTGACTGTCTAGTCCAGTCTTGGGTGAAGAGAGCTTTGCTTCCAGTTTGGCTATATAAGTGCAGCTCTCACAGGTTGTAGTGTTGGGTGGTAGGGGGAGAGGGTTGTCTGGTATTACTGATGTCATATTCCTCATAAAGGATGTTACAACAAACCCAGTGACATCTGCAACTGTCTCAGTGTATGACAGCAGTATGGCCAATCTACACCTGCATTTGTGATTCTGTTCCCACCTAGTGAAATAGGGGTTAATGCTGAGCTTATTGAGTGGGGAATTTTATCAAAGGCTTTGGCCAGATCAATGTAGGCTGTATGTGTCACCTTGCCTTCATCCACAGCTCAGGAGACTGGTGCCAAGAAGATGACCTGTTTGAATGAACAGGTATGACCTACCCTTCACAAAGGTAAACTGTGTGGGATCCTGAGTCTGCAGATTCCCATATCTCTGTTTTTTAGCTGCATGATGATGCATTCTATAGCTTCACATAACAGACTTGTCAGGCAGTTGGGGTGGTATTTCCCAGGGTCTGTAGTTACCCCTCATTTGTGGAGAGGGGTGACATTAGCAGTGCACAATTCAGTAGGGGCAGAGCCTAAGGTGAGACTGTACTTGAACAGGGCACACAGGTAAGGTGCCAGGTCACTCTATAGTTCATGTTAAACACAGCCATGGATATTCTCAGGTCCCATAGAAGCTGTATTCTTGGCCTTGGACAGTGGTGTTTTAATCTGTGCTGCAGTAATACTGAGTACCTGGTGGTGTACTGGTTTTGTGATTGGTCCTTTGGGCAGGGGCGTGAGTGGTAATGTTTGCACTCAACATGCCAGCCAGTATATTGGCATTATTTTGTTTGTTCAGTTTGGGAGTTACCATTGTCGATTATATCAGAACAAATCTTGGTATTGCCATGGAGAATCTTTACATAACTGTATGAAGCCTTGTAGTTGTCTTTACTATGTGCTCCAATTCTGTTCTCACAGCTAACTTTGTTGTATTTGATGAGGGATCTCAACTATTCATTGAGGCTGATAAGGGTTTATTTCCTGTCTTGAGACTTCACCTTATTCCATATCTGTTCCCTCCTTCTGTTGTACAGTTTCTTTATGGCAGCTAACCACCAGATCAGCCTCCTTTTTTTGGAAGTGAGGGGCCTGGTTGTATTGGGTAAGGCGGTATCCCTGCATTTATGTAAGTGTTCATAGTGTATTGTTGTTTGATTCAGCTGTCATGCAACTAGTCTCCATTTGCATGGCTGCCAGGATGTTAGCCACCTCTGATTTTATGAGGCCATAGTTAGCTTTGGAAAGGCTTTTCATGGTGGTTACCTGTGCGGGGGGGGGGGGGGCTGTGGATTTCCAAAGGTGATTAATTTGTGTTTGGGTATAACAAGGGAGGAGTTGACTACTGGTGTAGAGCAACAGTCGCCCATGTTAGGAAGGACCACGTCGATGTGATGGGCTTGTGCATTGGTACATGAGTAACTTTTCCAGTAAATGGTGGAGTAGTTGAAGTCAACCAGTATGATATTATTAAGTTGGACACTAATATTCTCCAGGGTGTTTATGGATGTGGAGTGTGATTTTTGGGACATGTATGGCGACCTATAGCAGGCTACAAACTACTGTCTTGCCCAATGTTAGCTACACCTGCAGGATCTGTAATGCATAATGTTGGTCTACCACTCTGGAGGTGTGTGCATCCTTTACGAATATGAAAATACCACCACCTTTGGAGCTTCAGTCCACGTTCTGCAGCCAAAAGTTGTGGAATTAATTATAGGGGGGTACTGCAGGGGTGCTTCCTGCTGCCTTTAACCAGGTCTGTGTTAAAGCACAGATGTTATTGTTCCACATTTTAAGGAATACTTCAAGTGAGTGAATTTCCAGATATAGAATTCAAGTGTGCAGTAGCATGGCCCTCTGATTGCATTTCTTTGTATCTGTCATATATTTCTGTATGTTTTTGTATACATATATTTTTATATATATGTATGTATGTATTTATTCACCTTTCTATATATATTTATGTATATATATATATATATATATATATATATATATATATATATATATATTTATAGACTACCTGACTGATTCTACAGACTCCTTTCCTTGCTGTAGGATGGCACACTAACTGATATGCTTGGAATGTCATCACTATTTTGTATGGCTCAGATGGTGTAATGGTACATTGATTTGATAATGGCTTACAAGGCCCTAGTTCCAGGACTTGGCAGGCCTTATTATTTTGTTTAAAGGCAGAACAGTTCTGCTGTGGAGGAAGGGAAAAGTGCAATAATTACAAGAGGTTTCTAATTTGGGCCCCATTCACCGCCTTTACACAGCCTTTGCTCAGATTTGTTGCAGTAAGAAGTTCAGAGTGTGGATCCGATGTCCGACTGCACTACATATATATATATATATATATATATATATATATATATATATATCTATATATATATATACATATATATATAATATCTATCTAGATATATATATATCTATATATATGTCTACTACATTGATTGAAAACTCACTTGATTGAAAATTAAATTACTAGGACCACTTCACTTAAAGCTCACCTCACTGAAAAGGCATTTCCTTGAAAGTTATAAATTTATAAATTGCCTTTCCCCCACTGTAGTGTGACCCTGGAGTTAGTATATAAAGTAAGGGGGGGTTATATATATTCCCTTTTGGAAACAGTTACTTATTGCACTTGTAAGTATCACTGTGTATAGTTTAAAATGTTTATAATATGTGGGGGGCTACACTCCCCACATGCCCCCTTACTTTATATACTACCTCCAGGGTTGCACTACAGTGGGAAAAAGGCCATTTATAACTTTCAACAAAATGAGTTTCAAAGAAATGAGTTTTCAGTGAAGGGAGCTTTCAGTGAATTGGTCCTAGTAATTTCATTTTCAGTCAAGTGAGTTTTCAATCAATCGTAGTAGACCCACATATATATATATTTATATCTATCTATATATATATATATATATATATATATATATATATATATATATGTGTGTGTGTGTGTGTACACACACACACAGACACACACACACACACACACACACACACACACATATATATATATATATATATGATGTTTGATCAAAAGATCAAATGTCTGAATACATTTAGGGTGAGCATACTTTCACGAAAGTGCTTTTCACTGAAGAAGGACTTTCGCATAAGTATGCCTGTTGCCAAGGTTATACTATGGTGTGGATAAGGGAAAATTCAATTTTCCCCACTGTAGTGTGGTCTTGAAGGGAAAATATTAATGTAAGGGGGGCATGGGGGGCACAGCCTCTCACATGGGGGTGCAGGGGTGCGAAGCCCCCTACAGAAACGTTAATGTAGTGTTTTTTTTTTTTTTTTTATTAACATGCTTTAATGAAAGCACTTTTTTTGATGAAAGCACTTTTGTTAAAGTGTGTTTGGTGGTTATGGATTCGGACATTTGATCTTTCGATCAAACATCCTAGATCCATATATATATATATATATATATATGTATATATATATATATATATATATATATATATATATATATAAATAAATAAATATATATATATATATATATATATATATATATATATGTATGTGTGTGTATATATATATATATATATATCTACATATACATCTATAAATACATTTCCCTACTGTTGAATGACTGTGCTGCATGATATGTTTGAAGAAACATCAGACATACCTACAGCTCAGATGGCTTAGTAGTAAATTGCTGTGGCTCTGGTGTGCAGGGTCCTGCGGTCCAGACTTGAAAGGGTTGATTATTTTGTTGCTAGGCAGAACAAGGGCTGTTGGATACAGAGTGATTAAGACACTTTTAAGAAGTTGTAAGCAGGTTTGTGCGGTGGTAAGCAATGTTAATTTCCGGTTAAATATGCTTACAGACAGCCTTAAAAGTTCTTAATCTGTGTAGGCATTGCTTAGCGCCATGCAAACAGGCTTAATCCAGCTTACTACTGCTTAAAACAGCTTAATCCCGCTTACCCCCGCACTAATTTATTTAAAAGAAAAGAAAAGAAAAAAAAGGTGATAGGAAAGTGGTGAAAAAGGGGGCATGCAGAGGGAAAGACAATAGAGAAAGTAGATAGGGTGTGAAGGACAGGTGTAGGGAAGGTCCATAGCTGTCCATTTCTTTTACAGCAACAGCTGTGCATATATACTGAATTTGAAAGTATATTTGGACACTCAAACACTTGAGAGAGTGGTGGTGCAACAATAATGTGTTGTGAAGCCAATTAGACCAGATTACATGTGTCTAGTGAACACGTGTGCGAAATGGACAGCTATGTGTGGGGCGAAATTTTTTTTTTTGGGAACAGATTGCCCTTTTTTTTTAAGGTAAGTGTGGGATGTTTGGGAATGATAGTAGGTATATTTGGGAAGGTAGGTTGGGTAGGAAAACAGACAAGATAGACCAGATGGCATACATGGGTGGTATATGACACATGTGAGGGAGTAAACATTTTGGATGGGGAAGGGTGTTTGGAAATCAGAAGCCTATGAGCCCCCAAATGAAAATAGTGGAACTGAGGTCCCCACCCATTGGCAGTCACCACTGCACCTTCACACCTGAGCAGGAGGGGCAGGCTGACCCTCTAATTGCACCACGTGGCCCTCAAGCTGGTGTATCAAATCTCCAAACTTCTTTTGTAGCTCGCTACACACCAATCCCCATACCTGGCTTCAGGTGACAGTATCCTGTCTGCACCCACTCCCATGGGGGATGAGCCCTATCCCCTAAGGTGGTTCCACCTGAAAGTGGTGCAAAACCAGTGGACGAGGAGGTCCTGGGCTGGGTCCCAGACATGCTGAGGCCCGGTGCCACGGTCAGATGAGGTGGGAGAAGTGGGTCCAGTGGGACTGGCCTTCCCAAACGTGCTATGGTGTTGTAGTTTTAGAACATATATGGGTTAGTAATAGTCAACACAATCCAGGATTAGTTGTAAGAGCATGCATAGATATTCCCATTAATCAAAAACAACAGATTTGGAACAGTTGCATAGCAAACAGAACACATGCATATATGGAACCACAGTGGCCATAACAACGGCATGCAGATTACATTGAATGCAACAGACAACTAATGATAGTATTTCAACATGGAATAGTAATAAAAACACATTTCAATATTTGTTTAACAATAGGACATATGTCCCAACAGTAGGTTTGGTGTAAAATCTACCCATTGATTTATATGCTTAGATTATTGTTGCAGATATGGTGGTGGTGGGGGAGATATTTCAATTAACAACTTATATATCCTTGCAGTACTTACTTTAGTGATGGTTGCTCTATTCATTACTCTACAGGTATTATTACAGTAACCTATGGCCTTGGTTTGGGCAGTGGTATGTTTGTACACAGTGTATAATTCAACCTTCTTATAGCTATTTTCTACTTCTCTTACCTGGAGGACCTGTGGGGGGAATGGTTGTTAACACTACCTGACTGTATCTACACATATTCACAAAATCCTAGTTGACATTATGCGTACAGCTTACTACCACTCCTGGAATTCGAACCATGACTGTGACTGCTAAAAATACAACAAATTGTATTTTATCAGAGTGAGCTATTGAGGAACTGCTGTCTCTTCCTTCAGTGTTTTCTGACTAAGTCTCTCTTGGTTGTACAGTCTGACCTTGTAATTACAACATTGTTATACAGACATTCCTAGACATATTTTTATGTAGCACAGTGTGGGAAACAGTGGTTAGCACAAAATTACTATTCAGATATCAGATCTTGGTGAATGCAACATTTTAAGCCATACACTACCAGAGTAAACACAACCAGTCCAGGATTTAGAACTCTCTTGCCAGGCAGTTACAGTTCTCTTACCTGGAAGACCTGTAAGGGGAATGTTTATTAACACTACCTGACTGTTTCTATACATATTCACAAAATCCTAGTTGAAATTATACATACAGCTTACTACTACTCCTGGGATTCAAACCAACCAGCCAAGACAACAATTTGTATTTCATCAGAGTGAGCTGTTGAGAAACAGCTGTCTCTTCCTTCATTGTTTTCTTTCTAATTCTCTCTTGGTTGTACATTCTGACATTATAATTACAGCATTCTTATACAGACATTCCTAGACATATTTTTGATATTGCACATTACTATTCAGATATCAGATCTTGGCGCATGGAACATTTCAAGCCATACAATACCAGAGTAAACACACCCAGTCCAGGACTTAGAATTTTATTGCCAGGCAGTTACAGTTTTACTTAAATATGACATATATGGGACTATTACTGTCATATTGTCTGGTTTATTCTGTACAAACCATACACATTTTTCATACTGCCAGTTCTACTCCTTTATATTTATTTGGTGTGACTACTGCAAGCAGGATTGTTACTCACCAGCCTCGCAATGCAGCCTTTGCAACCTACTGGCATGGGCTTCCTGGTTCGCAACCCACTCAGCTGAAGCTGTAATGAAAACAGAGAAACATTTAGGCATACTTATCCATCACTAAATAGAACACAGCACGGCAACAACGTAAAAGGAGAAAACCTGGTGTGGAAGGCAACCACAATAACTCCTCGGCTCGGACACAAATTAAATAAATAATTTATTACGCAAAAACAAAAACACAGAAAATAATCCCAAGTTAAGCGCTTTCATCTGACACTTGCAGACTTCTTCAGAACATAGGCATACATCTGCTCTTTCATTTTAAATACATTTTGGCGCCAAAAGGCCACTTTACAATCAATCATGAATTAAAGGTGCATGTATATACAAGTGTATTCGTAACACAAGTCCTTTCTTAGTGAATTCCTGTCCTAAAGAAATGAATTACCATCTTGAATAAAAAGTAGTACATGGGTAATACATAGGTAATACATGATGTCCTAAACATAAAAATACAGTGTATGCTGAATGGAAATGATACAATATCTCATAGAGGCTGGTAAACAAATCTTACACTTAATATAAACCTACCAATTAATATAAAACCTTACAGTTGCTATAAAACCTAAATATAACAATATCAGTAATTGTGAAATCAAAAGATATGATAATTGTGAACTATTAAATCTAGTAAAAAATTGTTTATGTAAAAAAATAATTAATAAATATGTTAGGTTAAAAAATGATAAAAAATGATTGATGTTGTGTTAAAAAATTGGTAAACTGTTAAAAATATGTGTTAAGATGCTTTAAGAATATATAGGAGGAATGTATGTATATATGCGGATCGCTAATCGAAAAACCACTATGCAAATTGCAAGAACGGTTTTATCTTGATAAAGTCGTTGATACCAGGCAATCTTGTGGCATCAGTAATAATTTGCCATTTGCTCTCTTTCATGGCCAAAAAAGCTTTTACATTCCCCCCAAATACTGTGATATTAACCTTATCAATAATAGCAAATTTAAAATAATGTGTAACACCATTTTTTTAAAATGTGCCTATAAAGAGCATTCTTTGTATCTTTCTTCTTAATACTAAATAAATGCTTGTAAATACATCGTCTCAATTGTCTCTCAGTCTTGCCAATATAAAACGCTGAACATACTTGGCATGTTGCAAGGTAGACTACAAATTTGGTATTACAGTTTCCTGTCCTGCAGTATACATGTGTTTTATTAAAATTATCCAAGTTAACACCACCTGTTTCATTAATGGTGTAGCACTGGTTATATGTACCGTATTTTCTTGTACCGGTTGATCCCCCTTTATTGCCACTCATATTTGATTCCAAAATCCTTTTGAGGTTCTTTCCTGTTTTATACACAAATTTGGGATGAGATCCCAAGGTCAGGGCCAGATCATTGTTCATAGTAAATAAGTTCCAGTGTTGCCTCACTAGGTTTTCAATATACTGGACTATGGGGGAGTACATTGACACACAGACTCAAATCCCTCCTTTTGTTTATTGTCCGAGGGTAAGACCCCCGGTGTTGAGTTGCCCAATAAAGGTAAATATTTGTTGCCCCATTCTTTGTTGACATATTTGACAACGTCATTAATTAAGGTGACCGGGTATCCTCTCACACTGAACATAGACCTAATCGATTCAAGTTCGTTGTCCAATACAGCTCTCGTTGAAGACATACGGGCTGCTCGGATGCACTGTCCTTTGACAACATTTTTAAAAACATATTTGGGATGATTACTACTGAATTCCAAGTAATCATTAGAAAATGTAGGCTTTCTATGAATGCAAGAGATAAATCCGTCGTCACCATGGCTAACATAAGTGCCCAAGTAGGCTATACCCTTTTTATTGAAATTATATGTGAACTTTAAAAAATCTGTGGTGTTATTGATGTAGTCAAAAAAAGGCTGAATATATTCTTCTGGACCCTTCCATAGCACAAAAAGATCATCCAAGAACCTTGAATAATAAACAATATGTTGAAAAATTCACTCTTAAATTGGTGTACATTTTCCCATTCAAGCATGACAAGATTTGCAAATATGGGTGCGCATGCAGTTCCCATTGCGACACCCCTAGTCTGTCTAAAATGTTCATTTTCAAAGTGTATATAATTGTAGTCTAATACTAAACCCATCATGTCAACAATGAGGCTAATCCTGTCCCATTCCAAATTGGAATATTTCCTAAGGCTGTTGCAAAAATACTCCAGCCCAATTTCTTTGGGTATACACGAAAATAGATTGATTACGTCGATAGTAATGTAAATGAGGTTCTCATTCCATAATTGTGATGTTAGGTTCCTCAGAAACATCCATGAATCTTTAATAAGGTGAGGAATGTTGTTATATATATGCTTCACCCATTTGTCAATAGCTACTCCCAGAGAGAATGTTTTAGACCTACTGCCCAAAATTATGGGTCGAAATGGGGGGCGTTCCATATTTTTGTGTACCTTGGGTATTCCTATAATTGTGGCTAAAGTCAGGAATTCAACTTTCAAGAACTGGTACACCTCATCTGTGATTCTATGATCAATAACATATTCTTCCACAGCTAAATCAATTCTCCTGTGGCCAATGTTGACTTCATTAAGAGAAATGGCCTCATAATTCCCTGATTGGTATAATATGTTGTAGATTTCATTAATGTAATCCATTTTATCATATAAAATAATACCTCCCCCTTTGTCAGGTTTCATAACCCTCACTTCGTTGTTGTTTACTAGTGAATATAAACAGTTATGTTCCCCTTCGGTTAAATTGTCTTTCTTATTCAACATAGCATACTTGTCATTCTTGTGTACTTTGTAGAAACTGTTTATGTCCTGACAAACCAATTTCTTGTAACTAGCTACTACCGCGTGGTTGCAGGGCATGTATGTATTTTTCTTTTTGAATACAACCTGTTCTCCCCCATTATGTATACCGTCATTGTTATCGAATGCATTGTTGTTAAATTCATTATTGACTTCATTATTAACTTCTTTGCTTTTAAAATCATTGTTTTTAAATTGTAGGGCTAAATTCAATCTCCGACAATGTAATTTAAATTCAGTGATGATGTCAACAAAATTAAATCCCACAGTCAGTATAAATTTCATTCCCTTAGAAAATAAGCTGTAAAATTCGTCTGATATGTCAACATTTGAGTAGTTAAAAACTTTAAACCCATTGTATGAGCTCACAAACTGATTCTTTTCCACCTGTGTTGGTACATCAATATTCACAACAGATGCTTGACTACGAACCATGTAGTCAACAATTTAGTTGACATAATCACTGAATTTAAATTACATTGTCGGAGATTGAGGTTTTCTCATACTTATCCATCACATACACAGGCTGGACTTTGGTAAACAGTTATTGCTATGAATACTTACCCACTGCTGGGACATCACCCCTCTGTCTTGCTTCTTGGACCCACTGGTTCCAGGAGCTCCCTCTTCCTCCATTTAAAGTTGGCTTAGTGATGCGGGAACTGCTCACCAGTCTGAGGGATACCAGTGGCACTGGTGAAATCACAGGCGAGACTTTCCCAGGCTTCTGCTTTGTATTGGGAGCCCTGGAACTGGTCCTGCAGCAGTCTCATATCATGTTTTTTTACAAGGCGTTCTATCATGACCTTGGACTCCTGTATGCTCCAGTGCTGCACCCAAAAGCTCATGGCCTCTCCAACACCTGCCATACTGCCTACAGTGGGGAGCTACAACCAGTTATGAGCTGTATTTCCACCTGCCGGGTTTAAATACAGCCAATTTTCCATCCTTTGCCGTGATTGGATGGTTTTGAATATGCTGTGTTAAGCTAAGCTATGGGCATACCTGCTTAGCTAGGTTGTCAGTGCTTAAATGAGCAGGTTCAGCACTGCTTACCAATGTGGAAATCCACTTAGCTGGGCTACTCATTGCTTAGCATTCATATGTACACAATGCTTACACCTGGTTAGCATAGCTGTGCAATGCTTAGCATTGCTTATGTTTTATTTTATTAGACTACCACCTGTATGGGATTGAGCTATTCTTCATTACATATTATAACTTTGTTTACCTTCCCTGACATCCCCTGATGTGCTGTAATTACATTTATTCTTGTGTGACTATACTGTATGAGGCACTTGTGTTATATGGGGGTTTCACTACTTTATTACACTGACACCTCACATCTGGGCCTAATACAGTGTTCTGGTTGAGAAATATAAGTTACTTCCTACATAAATATGCAAATAAATTAAAATTGTGATGATTACACATACAACATGGAAATGGGTTTGGTAATGCTCAAACCGTGAAAGACTACATGCAAGGCATACACTCTAAGTACTACACTATTGCAATAATGCTTATATTTGATATCTATTGCTATTTAACTTATTTTGCTGTTTCAGCTGGGCTAAGCATAGCTAAGCAATGGGCACACCCACGCAGGTACGCTTAAACTTAATTGCACATGTGAAAAAAAAAATTGTGTTTTTTTACTTCGTATCCTTCAGAATATCCATGCTAATGCTAAACCTGTTATTCTATCAACTTTCTAGTTTTGTAGGGACAATTGTCTCATGTCTTTGTCTTACCCTGATGAGTTGGGAGGTGTAATGAGTGATCTTGCTCTATTTAAATTACTGTACGGCAATTCAGGTGTGCAGGTGGCATGTGTATTGTGAGAGCATACCCCCTGCACTCACACACAGAACCGTGTCCATATTATAGCATGGCAGCATGGCTTCATGAATATGCATGATGCACTGCCATGCTGCATGGGAATGGTCCCTTCCGTGTAGGAATAAGCTATTCCTGCACTGAAGTTTACTGAATTTGGGGGACTGTCTTTAGCTCCTTTTTGAAGTATGCAGATTCCTTTTTCTTAGGGATCCAGTTCTGCTGTGGGACTTATATGTTGTGTGGAGAAAGTCCCCCTTTGTTTTCATTCAATATTTTTAAAGAATTAAAATGTTTTTTTTTCTTAGGAAAGTCTTTTCTTGATTGCCACTATTTAAACTAGAAGAGGTTTGGAGCCACAGACTTTATAAGTACAATACCATTGTTTTTTTTTCCCTATAAGGATAGAATGGTTTTGTGAACCAGTGCTTCCTTTATACATAAGATAATTGCTGAGTCTAACCTCAGTCAGTCAATACATTTGTCTGTCTTTATTCCCAACTACTATGATAGGAGGGAAGAGCACATGTTGCACTTTCTAGATGTCTATAGACAGTTCTGGTTCTGTATAGACAGAACTAAATTATTCAGAAAATTTTTTTTCTAAAAAGCAACATGATAGTGAAGTAACTAAATGGACATAAAAGAAGCATGTGGCATGTTAATTTAAACTGTGTTACGAAAAACATAATAATTTACCCTCTGAAGCCAGAGGTCAGCAATCTAGACTAGGAGTTACCTCTGTGTTTTTCTTTTTCAATGCAACCTTGAAAGATCTTTCTGTAGCAGTTCTTTTGAGTTCACTAAACACTCTTGAAAGATACTATACAAGGCCATGTCAAAGCCAGAGCTGTTGGACATGCTACACTTAAAGAAATCCCAATACATTAGAGACACACGCTCCAGGGATCTAAACCTTGTCATCACAATGAACAAAACATGCTGGAGGGTTTAATTCCTGACCCAGAGACTCCCCAGACTCTGGAATAGACTGCCCATACATGTCAAGCAGAACATCTCTTTGGCCGTCTTCAAAAAAAACCTTGATGATTGGATGGGAGATAGGAAATTCATCTTGGGGATCACATCAGTCACCCTGTACAGAGGTTCAGGGAAGTAAATACTGTGAGAAGAAATAGCTAGGGAACTGTTATGGTTAGGCTTGTATAGGCCCTAGGGCCAATAGCCTAGTACCAGCCTATGAACCTATAAGCTTGACCTGATATCCAGGTTTAGGTCTTGCTTTGGTGCTACAGTAATCTGAATTAATTATGTTCCCATGAGAGATACAACTTTGAAAGCTGGGCTTATTACTCTGTTCTGCTGTTAAAGAGGATCACACTTCTTTGAGGCAGTCACCAAAGCCGTAGATGAGGGTAAGGTGGTTCACACAGCCTATCTTAACCTCACCAAGGCTTTTGACACCATTCCCCATTCTGGAATTATAGCCAAACTCACTAAACTAGGTATAAATCCCTACATCACAAGATGGGTTGCCAACTGGCTCACTGACAAAACCCACAGTGTAAAAGTTGCAGACTCAAAATCTGACCTCAAAGCAATGACAAGTGGAGTACCACAGGGTTCAGTCCTGGGACCTCTCCTGTTTGGTATCTACTTCTCTGAAGTACAGGCTAACACAGAAGGCCTCTGGCTAATGAAGTTTGCAGATGACTGCAAACTAGGAGCCATAGTCAAGTCCCCAAATGATGTGGACATCCTACAGAAGGGCCTCACTGAGACAGATGCCTGGTGTCAGAGGCATGGCCTCAAGCTCAATGCCAAAAAGTGCAGTGTCATCCCATTTGGTAAAAACTCTGTACCCATGAACTACCACATAGGCAGCAATCTACTTAACACCGAATGCGTGATAAGCGACCTTGGGACCCAGGTGGACAGTAGTCTCTCCTTTGATAGTCACATCGCCACAGTAGTCAGGAAGTCCTTCTACGTGGCACACCTCATCATAAAAGGGTTCTCATCCAGGAAAAAAGAGGTCATTGTTCCCCTCTACTCATCACTCATTAGACCCATTATAGAGTACAACACTCCTTTTGGAATGTACCTCACAAGACATCTGCAGCAGCTGGAAAAGCTGCAGAAGTACCTCACAAAGAGGATTACTGGCCTCAAACAAATGCCCTACACTGACCACCTCAAAAAACTCCAGCTTTACTCCGTAGCATATCGCCTACTCCGAGGTGATCTCTGCCTAACATATAAAGCTATGTCAAACCCGGAGCTGTTGGACATGCTACACCTAAATAAATCCCAATCCCACCAAGCTACATGCTCTAGGGACCTAAACATTGTCAGCAAAATAAACAGGACACACTGGAGGGGTAGATTCCTGTCCCAGAGACTTCCTATACTCTGGAACAAGCTACCCATCTATGTCAAGCAAAGTTCTTCATTAGCACTCTTCAAGAAAAATCTTGATGAGTGGATGGGAAAATAGGAAATACACCCAGGGAATCACTTCTGTGTCTCTGCTGGACAATGGCACAGGAAAATAACTTTCTTGGGTGGCGTAAGCTATGGAACCTTGCTGGCTAGGCTTACGTAGGCCCTTGGGCCGATAGCCTAGTACCTACCTATGAACCTATAAAATGCTAAGTTTGTATCCACAATATTCTTGCCAACCTTCCTCTTGCTGACTTGGCTTAGAGGCTCATCATTTTGTTTTTGGCTGGTTTGTACAACACAGCACAGACTGGGAGAGGAAGGTTCCTGGGCAGTGCATTATGGTTAAGAGGAAAGACTTACTAGCCAGAGAAAGCTTCAAATATGAAGCTGTTTGACTACCTGATAACATTAGTCCCACTTTTGATAAGGATAAACCTGCTTATCCGGATCTATTGTTAAGGTGAATTTCTAACTTTCCATTTTTGTCTATTATGACCAGTTTGGAACAATTGATGGCTGCCTCCTTTTCATTCTGTGGAGTTAAACTGTGGCTAACCATAGTAAAATTCTTAGCAAAATTAGAGAATATTGAGGTGAAAGATACCCCTGTTTTATATATTACTTTTGTAAAACTTCTACATTATGGCAGCAGTGATTTTCCTTTTTGTAAGCATGCTGATAAAAGATTATACAGAATGTGTGTGGGAAAATTTGCTAATTGGTAAACTAAAAATATTCCTAAAATTTTGAGCACATATGGAAAAATGTGTAAATAACTGAAAGGAACATCATGTTTGCCTCTTTTGTAGCCCAGAGATGTGCGTGTGTGCGTGTGTGTGTGTGTGTGTGTGTGTGTGTGTGTGTGTGTGTGTGTGTGTGTGTGTGTGTGTGTGTGTGAGTGTGAGACGTTTGCAACATAGGGCTGAGGAATAGGTAACACAGAGTGTTTTGTAATTACATCTGATGGTTTCAAGGTGTAATATTAAGATAATTTTTCCTAAAGCTTCCAGCATGTCAACATCTCCTAAATGACTGCCTAAAACTATACGAAATGAGCCAAGTAGAACTATTTAAGTTTAAGATTAGAGGGATGTATAGGTTTATTCAAGGATTCAAGAAAATTGTATAAAATCCCTTTTCAGCAACCCATGATTCATGTTTGGTTTATTTTCTGCTGTGACTACAGATGTCTATTGCACAAGGAGAAATTCATTGTGTTTACATATGAACTCATTTCCAAAAGTCTATTTTGCTTAGGCAAATTAACAGTGTGAATGATATATTTATCAAAAGTAAGAAAAGACCTACATAATTAAATTCTAATAAAACTCCAAAGAGAGAGTACTTGGAAATCATTAAGATAATGGAGTGTAGATGTGAGCTATGACAGGATTGGATGAAGTAAGCAGACCAACATAACAGTAAAAGAAGTTAAAGATGAGATATGAAACCTATGGTGAGATGTTGCAGAAATGGGTAATCTGAGTTATGAAGATTATAAAGTAAGATGTGGTCATAAGGGAAAACTAAAGCAATCGGCAGTAGAAGGCATGGATGTAGCTAGTATTACACCACCTACAATACAGTTTACACTGTTTAAAAATAATTCATTTATTTTGTATGATAAGTAGTGCATTTGCCATACTTTGTTACCAAATATTTTGTTAAATTGCCTTTTCTAAAGAATGTTTATTTGGCTAAATATACTTTTTTGCTTACATTTATAATTTCAGAATTTCTTATACTCTCCAGAAACATGCAGTGCCTGGTGCTGAAGTGGGGCTACAATTGATATGGAGGGAGTTTCAGTCTGGGAAATTGTGGGATGAGGTATTTTTACATCCAAAATATAAAACTTATGCAAGTGCATAAGATTCTCGGGTTGGGAGTGCCTTCTGTGTGGAGTCTGCATGTCCTCCCCGCGGTCGAGTGGGCGTTCGAAAGACATGCGTTGAATGGGTGTGCCTTCGTTGAAGGTTGGGCATCGGGCTGGCAACTTGACACCATAAAAAAAAAACAACTGCCAATCATTAGCGGACCAGAGTTCCGCTGTGGCGACCCCTAACCGGGAAAAGCCGAAAGACAAACAACAACATGCAAGTACATATTCAGTAATGTCTATATACACACACACACACACACACACACACACACACACACACACACACACACACACACACACACACATTCAGAAACACAAAAAAAATCAGTCTCTCAAGCATATAAAGAAATACACACATATGTACATATTTATTACAAATACATATGTATATAATTATATATTACATACATATGTATATATATGTATATGTATTTGTAGATACAATGTATTTGTATACATAAGCATACACACACACACACACACACACACACACACACACACACACACACACACACACACACACACACACACACACAGAATGACCCACTAGGCAATGCCTATTTTCAGTCTATATGAAATTTGGCTAAGACACTGTGAATATGCTCATGTTCTTTTGTGGGAGTAGGTGTTGCTGTTAGAACAAAACACCCTCTAAAGAGATCTCTAGGACAAGTTATTGATGTGAAATCATCTTAAAAGAAACATTTATTTAAAAATAAAATCACAGTGTACCTTATATTCTTAAGCCATTCAGATTAATATTGCAAGCAGTATATTAAACTATGATCTGCTTAGTAAAATATAACTTAGAATAAATGTGAGTTGCATCACTTAACACTGTACACCTTTGTTTACAATAGCATACAACCAAGCTGCATAAACTGAGCAGAGCTGGGTATTCCTTTCAGAAATGAACTAGCTGAATGATCAAACAGAAAATGAATTTAAAATGGTGTATGTGTGTGTGTGTGTGTGTGTGTGTGTGTGTGTGTGTGTGTGTGTGTGTACGAGCATCTGCATCTCTCTCTCTCTCTCTCTCTCTGTGTATGTATATATATATATATATATATATATATATTTATATATATATATATATATATATATATATATATATATATATATATATGTATGTGTGTATATATATATATATATATATATATATATATATATATATATATATATATATAATATGTGTGGGTGTATATGGGTGTCTGTGTGTGTATGTGTGTGTGTGCGTATATATATATATATATATATAAAATTGAAAATTAAAACTGTATTAAAAACCAAAGTATTACATTGAAATATGTAAATACTAAGTACTAGTAATGCCGAAAACCGTACGGAAATGTGGAAAACATCGAATGAGACATTTTTCGGCAATATACGGCAATCCCAATACAAATTGTGAAATAAAGAATTAATAATATGTGTTTCCATCCACAAATGAAGAGTATAGCAAGACATAACAGGTATAACTCCATGAAAGGTGCAACACATACATGTAAATCAGTAGTGTAGTAATTACTTTAAATCCATGTCTCAATAAGTGTTGCTATAAGGCATCTCCCATACACATAATGTACCCAAGTATGTACAGATGCTAGACACTGATGGTGGGCAGTATGAATCCTTCAGGCAATATGGTTAAAATGTGCCATGAACTGAACAAATCCCAGAGGTGTAAACTCATCACGTTTAGCTAATAAACGTTGAATCATATGCTCCTTATCTGTAATTCTACGTTTCTTGGGTGAGGAAGGAACACAGCATAATGACTTCTGTTTCAAGTCTTCCAAATTGTTCTGCTCCAGGCATATAGCATGTAAAACATCTGTGCTATACAAGTCCTTCATTCCTAGTAAACTCCTTAATCTATGGTGCCAGCCTTCTATAGCATTCTGGCTCCTTGGGTAGCCCATAGTGCAAGTACCGGACTGATTCCAGAAAGACAGATCAAAGAGAGGGGGTTGTCTCTCAGAGGTACTATCACACATGCCATAGCATCTAGGATGGCCTAAAATGTAGTTATTCCTGGAAAATCACATAAGGGAGTACCCCTGTCACCCAAAGCCTCCTTAATAGATGTTAATGTTTCCAATAAGTGTTCCATATGTATAAATGCCAGAGCAGGAATCTGTTTACATAAAAGTGCAAACTATAGGTGTCAGTACCATACACTTGGGTTAAATTGAGCTTCTGTATCTGCCTCCACAGAATCTGGCACAGGTGAAACCAGCAACCTTTTGCTGTACTATTAGGAAGGTACTTCACAATGCTATTCACCGCCCCTTTTTCAAAATCACTTAGAATCATTTTGGGTCTTAATTGCATTTGGAATTCCTCAGATATGGACAGCAAAGCAGCTCAGAACTGATCATAACACTCTTCACATTTGGAAGGGAGAATGCCATACACAACAGGTACACCTTTATTGGTTGCATTACCATCCACACTACAATGTACAGAGTACATCTGCTTACATTCTGTTGTGCTAATAGGAAAGGTGCCAGCCACCAAAATATAATCCAAATTACATAGCACATCAAGATTACTCTCTGTTGACATAATAACAACATCAATGGTATGGCTCCTTAAGGCACTGTGTTTAATAATGAACTGGCCCTGCTTCAAAGATACCATATTTGGGCTGAGAGCCTTCAGACTAGCAAAGTCCACTCTAGGATGTGTACTGTTCCTACACTTCAACCTACAGACACATTGTTTTAGTGCATCAGTATTGGTCATGGTAGTGACTACTTCAGTGGACAAGCTTGCTAGTACCTCTGAAACAATCCTACACGGGTCTTCTAATGTCTGCTCAGCTCTCCTCTTAATTGTCTCACGGACCTTTGTCTGTTCTACCCTGACAATATCAGGCACATGGAAATGCCCAATACTTTTCAGTAGTTTCTCTCCGCTGCCACATTTTTCAGTTATGTACCGGCCCTTACACTTCTGCTTAGATTTCTGTGTACAATACCAATAATTTTTCTCTAATATTTTCTTCTCCAAATACAACTGGTGGCCATCTATGCATAATATCGATCGTCCATTCTGAGACATTACCCTGCCATATCTAGTGCCAATTACTCCAGGAAAACTCAATGCATGCTGCTCAGCCATCTTATCTTAGCACACCTGTAAGTCAATCACAGTTTCAAGATTACTTACATATTTATGCACTTAACGAGGATAACTACAATCTGCCCCATACTGTCAACATGCTCTCATAGCTGTACAAGCATAACAGTCACACACTATACATAACACTCACTGACATAGGTACCAGGTAGCTGCACTGTTAATACACCAAGTAACCTTAGCCATACCCTTCTACAACATCACTATCCTACTCACACTTCACAACAACAATACTATCACTTGTACATGAAGATACTTTCAGTACTACTTAAAATAAGCAGTTGCATTTTAAAATTCATGACATAGTAGACATTAGCCCCAGGATTCATGAAGCTCGGCACAAGGACGGCGTTAGCCTTGCGCCAACCGTACAGTGTAGAGATGGCGCAGCAGAACCACATGCATATTAATGAAGGCATGCTGCTGTAATGGCCACATGCATAGGAAATGAGTACGAGTGCAGGGGGCGTGTCCAAGCTCTGCATGGAGGTGTGATCATGTCGGCTGCATACGAGCAACCTAAAATGCTGACTAGTACAGCCTGCCTCTAATAGTAATCACACCTGTCAGTGCCCATGGATACTGAAACGTATGCAAAGCATGCAAGACAGTTTTGTGAACACAAAAATAAGAAGCAAGCACAAATGCACGTAGCTGAATAGAGTCCCCATCCCTCGAATAAATGAGATTTAAAACCCTGTGCCCGTATTCCATTGTAGTGTCGATAGTTATACCAAGTGGAAGCAAAACGCATCGTGTTAGCGAGCCGCCAATAGCTAAGCCTAGCCCAATGGTCAGGGTTACCACCTGTCCCACATTGTGAGGGACATTCCCCCTCTGGGCAGTTGTGTCCATACCAAAACCATTATAAATGTAAAATGTCCTGCGATCATAGGACATAATTGTGTCCCAAATCTTATGTAATAGTCACATACAGTACTTATTTCCGTATGTAAAATACCTACATGTTACAAGAAACAGAATAAGCAAGTAAATGAAACAGAAGAAGCAGCTAAACTGCTACAACAATAAGCTTACATTTAGGCATAAAACAAAAGTACTATCTGTTGTGCTGACCGTGGGTATGTGTTGGCCTGTAAAATCTGATGTGTGTCCAGAATATATCCCATCCTGGCCATATGAAAAGGTGGTAACCCTACCAATGGTCAGAGCATTGGCCCAAAATCTGCCCATTCGTGGTCCAAGGTGCCCTTGTCAGGATGGGCCAAAGATGAACGGGTATTACCCGGGTCTACCTACCAGGTCATGAAAGCTAAGTATTTGCGTGTACCTATGTGCGTGATGTACAGCATGTTGAAGGTGAAAATGCAAGGGTTGTCCTCACAACCATACTGGTACCAGAGATATGTAGTGTATGCAATGTGTTCCCTTGACCGTGCCATGGGCCATCAACCAGAGAAGGGATGGATGGAGTGTGTGGAATATGGGGGTGGGGGGGTGGGTAATGTAATAATTCACCAAGGGGAGACTGTGTTGGATGCACAATAGGTGAAGTGGAGGTGAAAGAGGGAGCAGTGGGTGAATCAGAAAGAAACACAAAGAACAAACATACACATCCGCAATACAACCTGACAGGTCATACTGTAGAACACAATCCCACAAACATATGAATATTAAAATGTGCAATACACATGTACAGAAACATCATCGGCACATACCCACAAATGGTCTGGCCTGAACTGAGCCATCCAACCACAACACACCTGGATGCATAATTGAATACCCATCATCCCCTCTACAGCACACAACCCCCAACCCCCCCCATTCCTGAGCGTCCACCAAATCCAGCCATATTCTGGCTGCTTGCTTGGCGCAGCCATATCTGCACATAGTGACCACTACTCATTTCTAGTAGGCAGTCTCACCCTAGGCAGTCTCAGGATTGCAAACTATGTATCCCTTGCATGTATAACCCTATCACATTTTTGTAAATCCAAAAATATCGAAGGTTATTGCCGGTTATTGGTCTGTTCAATTTTTGGACATCCCTCATGGGATAAGTATCCTGTGTAAACATCAGACTTGGTGTCACAACATGATGTCCAGTCCTGTAGACATCTAGACACAAGTTGTATGCACAGTAGTGGTTCACGAGACTGCTCAGCCTCCAGCCGGTCATGCAGAACTTACTACCTGACCGTGATGCATGGCTCCCCACATGCATTATCGAGAATATATACTTTGCACATTTGCATAGTGGCAGTTGAATATAGGGTGGTTAAGGCGCTGACATAAGCAGGGTACCGCCTGTCCCACTTTGTGAGGGACAGTCCCTGTTTGGGCAGGTGTGTCCTGACCAAAACTAATACAATGGCAAATGTCCTGTAATTGTAGGAAATAATTATGTACCATATTTCATGTAACAGTTGCATAAAACAGTTATTTCTGTATGTAAAATGCATAAATTTTACAAGAAACAGAATAAGCAACTTAACTGCTACAAGAATAAGCTCTCATCTAGGAAAATAAGTAAAGTTCTAAACCCTGTACTGACCGTGGGTATGTGTGGGCATGTAAAATCTGATGTGTGTCCCGAAAATACCCCACTTTGTCCATTAGAAAAGGTGGCAACCCTAGACGTAAGCAGGTATGCAAGTGCGTAGATGGCGGTGATTAAACGGTATGTGGAATGTAAAAACGTATGTAGGTGTATATGCATGTGTATGTGCAGACCAATATATATGTAGAGAGATATAAAGATACACACACACACATATATATATATATATATATATATATATATATATATATATATATATATATATATATATGGATATCTAGGACACTTTCTCAAAAAAGCAAGTGTCCGAATCCATATATACCGATCACAGTTTAACGAAAGTGCTTTAATCAAAAAAGCGCTTCCGTTAAACTATGAAAAAAAAAAAAACACTAAGCAAATGTTTTTGCAGGGGGCCCCCTGCACCCCACAACTTGGGGGGCTGTGCCCCCCATACCCCCCTACTTAAATATTCTCATTCCAAGGTCGCACTACAGTGGAGTAAAGGAATATTCCCTTACTCCCACCACAATGCGACTGTCACACCACTCACACAAACCCGAAATTGCTGCTTCGATAACCAGAAATTTCGGTGTTGTCATGTTCACTTCGGTGAAAGTTAAATTCATAAGTGTCAGGTCCCATATATATATATATATATATATATATATATATATATATATATATATAGTTATGAAGAATGAACATGGTCACAATATAGCAGTCACAACTAATGTGAAGGGAAACAGTAGCGAAACCAGCTGTAATATTTAGTGCTGTTATATATCAGGATGGCCATCGGTGAGAACACCTCTGCATCCCCAACCACAGGTAGAATGCTAAAAGTGGAACGAACGATCTCCCCTTGCTAAGTCTGACTTTCAACTAGGTACAGGGCAGTCCTGGTCCCCAGTCGGACAAGCCTAAACCCGGAAGACCATATAAACACCCTGACAATCGAACACACGTATGTGCCAGGACTATAGGCTGTAGAGGTCTGAATATCCTCGGAGTGAGTCAGCATGTGGCAGGAGTCCAGAGCAGTAGGGAATAGGGAATGACGCATGTGTAGTAGTGCATTTTTCCCAAGAGCTAAATGGATGCCTGCTGTGTAAGTGAAGTGATGAGGTGTGTGTTCGGGTAACTATGCACCATGGATATACATATAAATGAGGCAGAACACCAATAGTGTTGTGGTTAGAGCATCCGCCTAACGAAAAGACATTCACGGTTCAAGGTCGACAATAGCGCATATCATTTTCCTTGTGGAATTAATGTTACTCTGCGGTAAAGCCGACATTTAAACATGTAAAGGTGAACGTGTGTATCGCATGGGACTATTAACCAGTACCTTTCAATCAAAGTGGTATTGTCATAATGTATAAGGCATAAATAAGCATAAATAAGCAACAGTAAACATATGTAACACACAGTAAGCATAGGCGAGTGCGCCTGCGTGGATGTAAGTGGCTCCCAGCCTAGGAAATGTATGTTTGTATGTATGTATGTAAGTATATATATATATATATATATATATATATATATATATATATATATATATATATATATATATATAGTCATCTCCTTTGGCAAAAACAAAGTGCCCACAAATTACCACATAGGTGGTAATCCATTAAGTACAGAAGAAGTAATTAGGGACCTGGGGACCCAAGTTGATAGCAATCTCTCATTTGACAACCACGTGGCCAAAGTGGTTAGAAAAACATTTTATATAGCCCACCTAATCATGAAGAGATTCACATCTAGATCAGGGGAGGCCATAGTGCCTCTTTACTCATCCCTCATCAGGCCCATAATTGAGTACAATGCCCCTTTTGGGATGTCCCTTACCAGACACCTGCAGCAACTGGAAAGACCCCAAAAGTACCTCACCAAGAGGATCAAAGGGCTCAAACAGATGCCATATGCTGCCTGGTTAAAGAAACTCCAGCTCTACTCAGTGGCATACCGCCTGCTCAGAGACGATCTGTGCCTGACGTATAAAGCCATGTCCAACCCGGAATTAATGGACATGCTGCACCTCAGGAAATCCAAATCCCATCAAGCTACGCGCTCGAGAGACTGGAACCTCGGCACTGAAATAAATAGGACATGCTGGAGGGACAGATTCATAACCCAGAGGCTCCCTTCACTCTGGAATAAAATCCCAGTCCAGGTTAGGCAGAGTCCCTCATTGACTCTCTTCAAGAGGAATCTTGATGAGTGGATGGGAGATCGTAGGTTTACCCCGGGTATCACTTCTGTGTCACTACAAACCAAGCACAAATAAAAAAAAACAAGTGTAAATCCACAAAACGGATAGTCCAAACAAGACACGCCAACAAGCCCCAAAGGAATGAACGCAGTTTTATTTTTATAAAAAAGAGTGTTTTCGCCACAGGCAATGATGCAGCTTCATCAGAAAAGAAAACACAACCACTCAACGCTAATTTAAATGAAAAGAACAGGAAGTGACTAAAATAAACGTCACAATCAGCATAAACTAAAATAGTTCCTGTCAATTCACTACAAACCTAAACAATACATATATACAAAGATAAGTATAGTACTAAAACAAGCAATGTATTAAATATTACATCCACTTAAAAAATATAAAGATTAATAAGCCTAAGCTAATATAACCGGACAAATATAAAAAGTATCTACTTCGTAATAGAACTAACAACAATATGGCAAGTGGGCAAATTATAGCATAAAGCCAGAAAAACTTTGCAAACTATCTCAAATAACTCCGTAATTTTAAAACTGAAGTAATATTGCAGTTTTCATTCAAACCCGGAGCTTTGAAGGCGTCCAAGGAAAGCTGCCATTCAAGCTCACGGGTCTCTAACAGGAGTGATAAGGGGCCACCTCTAATACCACCTTGTATGTGATCAATGCCCATAAAACTGAATGAATGCCCTGGGTTTTTTTCAACATGTTTAGCCAACGCGTTATCGCTCTTATTTTTTCTTATTGCGTAAACGTGTTGGTATATACGTTCTCTTAGCTTGCGGTCCGTCATTCCAATATAGAAAGCTGTGCAGCAATCGCAGAAAGCAGCATACACGATGGAACAAGTTTGGCAGTTTATCCTATAGTGTATTTGGTATTTTCTGTTCCCAATATGAAAAGAACTTCCAGGTTTTATAAACCTACAGTAATTACAGGAACCACACTTAAGGGTACCTTTTTGTCTGCAAAAAGAGAAGTTAGACGCTTTTCTTTGAAAAAGTTCCTTAAGATTACTGCCCCTTTTATATACTACCAAAGGGGATGGTCCCAGTTTTTCCAAAAGGTCAGCAGAACTGGAAATGAAATGCCAGTTCTTTTGGATAATTGACCAAATAGCCAAAGCGTTAATGTTATATGTAGTAATAAAACTTAAACTAAACTGTTTGTCACCACCAGTAGGTGCCAAATCGCCAGATAGAGAAAGAATGTCCTCAACTGGGGAAACCTCAACTTGAACTTCAGGTCTTCGAAGTTCATTCTGATCAAGGAGAGGCCTAAAAAAACCTTCAAACCTTTTCTGGTTAACTTCATTAAACAATTCCTCCACCAAGTGTGCAGGGTAACCACGGTTGCAAAACATCTCCTTCAAAAACGTACATTCAATGAGAAAGTCAGACAAGGTACTACACATTCTTACTGCACGAACAAACTGACCCTTAACTATAGACCTCTTCTGTCTAAAGGGATGTGAGCTGGAAAAATGTAGAAATGAATTACAGTATGTCGGCTTTCTATAAATCGATGAAATGAAGACATTTTTATTTTTATCCTTGACCAACTTAACATCGAGATAATCAATCTCTGTTGTAGAAAATTTAAATGTAAACTTTAAGAAGGCAGTAGTTTGGTTGATTACTTGGACAAACTCACCTACTGAACTAGCCTCTCCTTTAAATAAGATAAAGATGTCGTCCAAGAATCTGGTGTAAAAAGTAACATACTTCATCAATTCAGGATTACACATAAGAAAATGTTTCTCCCAGTACGCGACAAAGAGGTTGGCAACACTTGCCCCACAAGGGGAGCCCATGGCCACCCCTTGTTTTTGTAAATAAACCTCCTTGTCGAAGATGAAAAAATTAGATGTGAGGACAATCTCTAACAGCTCGGTGACCAAACTAATTTCAAGATTTGGAGCTCCCAATTCAGCTAACAAAATCCCAATCCATTCCACTGCTTCCAAGTGTGGAATGGAAGTGTACAAATCGACAACATCAATAGTTAAAAAGTTGTTGCGACTATCAAAAGGGATGTTGTTAATATTGCTCAAAAATGTCCAAGAATCTTTACAGATGCTTGGAATCAATTTAAGATATTTAGACAAAATACTGTCTATGAATCTTGAACAGGGGTGAGTCATCGATGAACGACCATCGACCAAAGCTCTCATAGGGGGGTTAGAGGCATCCTTATGAATCTTAGGGATGCCAAACATCACAGGAATTTTAGGCGGAAAAATGTCAATAAAGTTGTATACATCAACATCTATCTTCCCAGCCAAGTATAAATCCCTGTAATAACCTCTAATTCTACCATGAGAGACATTAACCTCATTTAAGGAGGCCTCACCATAAGCTGAACTGTTTAATATAAGAAGCATCCTTTCCTTATATTCAAACTCATCAAATATCACTAAACCTCCGCCCTTATCTGGTTTAATAACCCGTATTGGCAATTCACTTAATTGACGGAGCCCTACTACCTGCTCCTTAGTGATATTAAACTTAGAAAAATCAATTTTTCTTTGTGTTGACAAAAACAGATGTCTAATATCAACTTCACACATGGTTTCAAAAAGTTGCAAATTTCCATGTAAGGGCGGGTTGAAGGAACTAGGCATTTTCAGTCCCATCAATGCATTAATTTTGCGGGTAAAAGTCTTTAGATCGATGATAGCTTTAGCTAAATTGCCAGTAGTAGAGGGAACGAAAGTATAGCCAAGGGCTAATAAATCAACCAGTTCAGGGTCGATATCGGCTGTGGAAAAATTATAGATCTTAAAGTCACCTTTTTGGTTAGTAATAATCCTTCCGCTGACTACCTTAGTAGATTGATAGAATAAAAAGTATGGGATTACCAACTGTCCACCTTTGCAAGGGACACTCCCCTGTGGGCAGTTGTGTCCTGCTTAATAACTGTAATTAAGGCAAATGTCATGTGATTTAGGGCAAAGACTACCTATATTGTCTGTAGTAGTAACATAAAACTATTATGTTCCTCTGAAACACCTAAATGTTATAGGTAACAGTATAAGCAACTATAATGCTACAAGAGTATCCTTTTATTTAGGTGAAACAGTGAAGTACACACCTTTCTACTGGCTGTGGGTGTGTTGCCCTGCAAAGTCTGACGTCTGTACATACAGGTCCTATAGGGTTGCCACCTTTCCAAATGACCAGAGTGGGACATAGAAATGTCAGACATTCCAGGACTAAACATACCTACAGCCGTGCATAGTACAGGATTACACTTATTTGCGCAAATAAAAGCTTTATCTAGTTGCATGTGAATTGCTTATGCTACTTCACATATATTTGTATGCAATTATTAATGAAACGTAGAATATAATAATGTCCTGTAATCTGGACATGTGCTGCTGCAGTGGTGGTGCTGCGGTAGTGTTGTCGCCTCACAGTAAGACGTCCTGTTCGATTCTCAGCTAGAGCGTCTTCTGTGTGGAGACATGCGTGAATGGGCATACCTTCATTGAAGGTTGTGCGCCAGGGCTGGCAACTCGGCACGTAAAAATCTACTGCCAATCATTAGCGGACCAGATTTCCACTTTGGTGACCCCTAACCGGGAAAAACCGAAAGACACAACAACATTCTGGACATGTGCTATGTCTTGATTACCTGTCCGATGAATGTGGCTACCACAACCCAGCTACTCATTTGTAATGCAGGGTCTTGGTTCCCATGTATCAACCAAATGGGAGCAGAGTGTATGCGGAACACACAAATATGATTAATTCACTGGACAGGCCGCTGATTCCGTACAGTCGAACGCCATGCCGTCGCCAAATGGGCAGCCACTCCTGATACTGTAGTCATGTAGTCCGATGTGATAGGCATTACAAGGTGGGAGCAGATTGTAAGAGGAACACACAGTTATGAATGATTCACCGGACAGGCCGCTGATTCCGTGCATTCAAACGCCATGCGGTCACCTAATGGGCAGCCATTCCTGATGCTGTAGTCAGGAGTGGCCTTAGGTCAACTGGTGCCCAAGGCAGAGGGCACAATGGCACCCCCCACCACACCACCCAGTCCCCCCATCCTGGTCTACCTACACCAAATAAATACTGGTAAAGTGCACCCACTAAAGCGGTGTCCTAGGCGGATGCTTAGTTTGCCTATGCCTAAGGCCGGCTATGACTGTAGTCATGTAGTCCAATGTGATAGGCATCACAAGGTATGCCTAAGAGGAACACACGAATATGAATGAATCTCCGGACAGGCCGCTGATTCCATACAGACAAATGCCATGCCGTCACCTAATAGGCAGCTGTTTCCAATACTGTATTCATGTATTCCGATGTAATAGGCATCACAAGGTGGGAGCACATTGTTTGAGGTACACACACATATGATTGTGTCACTGGACAGGCCGCAGATTCCTTACAGCCGAACGCGATGCCATCGCCTAATGGGTGGCCAATCCTGATTCTGGAGTCATGTAGTACGATGTAATAGGCATCACAAGGTAATATTGTGCTCCTCGCTCACACCCAGGGGTATGAGTGACAGATGCAAACACCAATGCCAGTGCATTTGCGAGTGCGTGAACGAGCTGGTGTAAGCATGTTTGGCTAACAGTATGTGAGTATTGGATTAGTTAAGCAATTTTGAGGCTTATTGGAGTAGTTAAGCAATGTAGAGGCTAATTGAGTGTAAGAGGCTGTAACCAGAGGATATCATACAGCTCGGTCATTCAACAGTATAGGAATGTATCCCATCATGTAGAAGTATATGTGAGTGTTTATGTCCAGCATATAGGTACATACATATATAGAGATGTATCAGGGACATGCCATGTGGCAACAAAGCATTACAAATGAATGAAATGGGGATCACCAGTGACGCCTGTATTCTGTAGTGGTGTTGCTCCGTGTGATCGCCTAATGGAAGACTCCCTCAGACAGACATAGTTGTAAATTGGCCATATACATCACTCTGTGCATGTAATGTACATTAACACAACAGTAACACTCTGTGCATGTAATGTACATTAACACAGCAGTACCTGTCCAATCATTATGTGTGAACAGTACCCCTGCAATGTGCAACATCATCATCATGATAAAGGTAAATGGGGTAACCATAGAGGGACCAGTAGTGTATGTGTACAATGGGGTCATCTTCCTCACGTGTACCTGAACCATGTAGGAGTGATGTGCATACCAGGACCATGCACCTGAGGGACAGCGGTGAGGATAACAGTAGTATGTTATGATGCATATTACAAGGGTTTCATGTGTCGAGTGGGCATGTGTGTCTAATGGACAGCTATGTATAGGGCAGATGGTGTCCTAGGAGCCAAATGGCCTTATGTGTCCGTAGGTGAGGGTCAGATGTTGGGGAAGGAGTTGTAGGTATGGCTGTGGAGGATAGGTAGGAGCACAAGAATGACAGCATACAGGGTTGGTATATGACACGTGGGGGGGGGGAATACACCTTGGATGAGGATGGGTCTTTGGCATTCAAAATCCCATGGGAACAGTGGGATGAAGGTCTCCAGCCATGGGCAACTGCCACTGCACCTACACAGTTGCAAAGGAGGCAGTGCTGTGGGCTGTCCAGGACAGGCAGCATCACCCTGTAAATGTGACACTTCACCCTTGAACTGGCGTATCTGGCTTCGTAACCCCTTAGGAAGTCACCTACGAAACATGTCCGGGACCACACAACAGCAGATATGTACCTGTCTGGTCCCGCTCCCAAGGGGGACATGCTCCATCCTCAGTGGTGGAGCCACCAGAAGGTGGTGCATAGCCAACAGAGGTTGATGTTAATGGTGTGCTAGTGCCCGGTGCTATGGTCAGCTTCAGTGGTGGAGCCACCAGAAGGTGGTGCCTAGCCAACAGAGGTTGATGTTAATGATGTGCTAGTGCCCGGTGCCATGGTCAGCTGAAGTGGGACAGGAGGATCTGCTGGGACCTACCAGCCCATTTGGCCTATGGTGTTGCATTTTAAACCCACATATGGCTTAGTGATAGACAACAGCATACAGGATTACCTATGACAGTATGCATAGATATCACCAGCAACCCAACAGACTGTATATATTTGCAGAGGGAGCACAACACATGCTTATATATCGCATGGCAACTGTACAATGTGTAGTAAATGTGTGACCGCAGCTATGAACAATTGCCCATCATTGGCTTGTCACTGGGAATCCCACACAGTGTTAGTCATACCACTGTCTCATGTGACACATGTCCAGTCAGGGATGCGATGGCAGTAACACATCCCTATCATCATGTACTCTCTGCAATCCCACATCATGCTTCTGCTGTGCACATAAGTGTGTTCAGTGTGTAACACAGGAGACAGATGGTTGTACACACTGACCTGTTCACAGATGGCCCTACAGATAGGGTTCCCTCATGAACAGAGTACTGTCATGTCTGTATTTTAACATGCAGAATAGCCATTACCACACACATGTTAAACAGGCAGTAGTCTCAATGCAGCATACCTACACTTACATGCTGTAGTTGTGTGGCACATCACCCTCCTGTCATTAGGCTATTTCCCACTGTTGAAAATGATTGAGGTACATCCAGATATCATCTGCAATGCCATGTCAGAACACCACATCCAGGTACCACTCACAGCGACTGTCATGGCCAGATAATAACATCTTTCCCTAGATAGTGTGCTGTCTTTATCATGCGGATGGCTGTGGGAACACCATCACAGCTGTACCACATGCAATCAGCTAGTGGAGGACTGCAATAGGTGCAGAGGCCATCACCTGACCATTTCCATCTGTTACAATACACATGCTGCTGCTGTGCAGTACACCTTCACATCCACCAGAGAGTGTGTGTGTGGGACAGGCAATGTACACCAGGGAAGGGCTTGGAGACTTCACCATAATCTGCCACACGCTGAATAGTACAGGGTCAAATCCTTATTACATGTGCATGATGTTACTACATGTGCTACAGAGGTGCCGTGTCGCAGTGCTGTAAGAACATGTGTGTAGGTGAGTGAGTGCCATCTGCAACAGATATAGTAGACATACATTAGGTGTAGCACACATGTCAGTCCACGTGAACGGATGCCATTGTCACCACAACCACACTCTAATGGACAAGCATTAACACCTTTGCCAGGGCGGCAAATACACAATGTAACTAATTAGTTTGCCACACCACAGTAATGCACAGAACCACATGCACCACAGGTGATATCTGGAGGTTCAATGTGCTAGGCCATGTGAAAGTGCTTGACAACTGTTGGTATGCCAATGAGGTTTATACTGGGAGTGACTGTGGTTGGGAGCATCACAACCTACATGCAGACACAGGGTGCCAGTACTGTCATGCAGGTATGCATTGCTCCATTCATGTGTAGTGTTTGGCTGTGCAAGATGGCTGTACAAGGCTGGGTGAGGGGTAATCCTTGCCATTGCATCACCCAACAATGGTGTGCAATGCAGGGGTATAGTGTCTGCAATGTCCCACACAGATGGGTACTGCAATATCTGGCCTGACATCCTGGTTACCAGTGTGTAGGGCCATAGCTTTGCAATGTATGCCATGTCTGTGTTTGATAGTCCTTCACATGGACATTGCCTGGGATGTGCGTGACCCACAAGACTGTGCAGTGACATATACAGGTGTACCTGGTTTAGCAGACACATGTAGTGTACACAGCCTGTTATACCCCGATATGCCAATACTGGCCTGGTGTGACAACACCTGCTTACAGTGAGCAGGTCAGCCCTGCACCTGCATGTATACAATGGACAGGATTTCCGTGGTGTCAATGGCATGGGTTCATACAGGGCACATGTGTACAGCATTGTCTGACCTTAGTGGATCACATATGATGGCACCACATATGTTACAGCTATTCAGTGTGGAGCATAGTGAAGGCACAATGTCTGCATATATGTGCCAATTGTACCGCTGTACAGGGTGCCATGTCCTCTACAGGCCACTGCGGTCACACCATGCCTACTATCTGTCCTCAATGTGCATGTTACTAGCAACATAGTGGGATATCCTAGGCAAGGTTATATGTGCATGGCACATGGGTGTGGGACATATACCAAGTACTAGCAGGGCTGCATACTTACTTCAACAGCCCTTTTGCCAGATGTATGGGTATGGCTTGCCAACTCAGTGCCATGGCTGACTGACAGCTGTACTCCTTGTGAGGTGGCCAATGGTGTCACAAGATGGATACTATATAGGAAAACTACAAAACCCGCTCTCAAACATGTGCAATGGTAAGACAATCACCACCAGCTCTACACAGGCTCTGACTGACAAACACATACTTGTCATGTCCTGTATTCAAACCCCTACCATATCACACTGCAGCAACACATGTTTAGGGCATGCCTACAGCAAATCCTACAAAGCACTGTACTTGTCTCATGCAGGCAGACACACACACACACTTGGCATGTCGGGGATTAGAACACCAACCTAACTACTTTACTACATTACAGCATTACGCAGTTACAGAACTCGCTACCGAGATTACTGGGACACAGCACTCCCAGAGGTGTATTTGTAGATGGGTGACATCATCGGTCTTGCTAACAGTGAATATAAGAAATGTATGGAGTGTGAGCAGCATAAAGGCATTACTCAGTCCTCAGGCAAACGGGGAGACACACACACACACACGGCAAGTGTGGAGTAGAACACCGACCTAACTACTTTATTACACTACCGCATTATGCAGTTACAGAATGCGCTACCGTGATTACTGGGACACAGCACTACCAGAGGTGTATTTCTAGATGGGTGACACCATCGGTCTTGCTAACGGTGGGTATAAGAAATGTATGGAGTGTGAGCAGCAGTCCTCAAGGAAACAAGGAGACACACACACACACACACACACACACACACACACACACACACACACACACACACACACACACACACACACAGCAAGTGTGGGACTAGAACACCGACCTAACTACTTTATTACACTACAGCATTATGTGTTTACAGAACACGCTACCGAGATTACTGGGACACAGCACTCCCAGAGGTGTATTTGTAGATGGGTGACATCATCGGCCTTGCTAACAGTGAGTATAAGAAATGTATGGAGTGTGAGCAGTATAAAAGTATTACTCAGTCCTCAGGCAAATGGGGAGACACACACACACACACACACACATGGCAAGTGTGGAGTAGAACACCGACCTAACTACTTTATTACACTACAGCATTACCCAGTTACAGAATGCGCTACCGAGATTACTAGGACACAGCACACCCAGAGGTGAATTTCTAGATGGGTGACACCATCGGCCTTGCTAACAGTGGATATAAGAAATGTATGGAGTGTGAGCAGTATAAAGGTATTACTCAGGCCTCAGGCAAACGGGGAGACACACATACACACACACACACACACACACACACACACACACACACACACACACACACACACACACACGGCAAGTGTGGGACTAGAAAACCGACCTAACTACTTTATAACACTACAGCATTACGCAGTTACAGAACGCGCTACCGAGATTACTGGGACACAGCACTCCCAGAGGTGTATTTGTAGATGGGTGACATCATCAGCTTTGCTAATGGTGGGTATAAGAAATGTATGGAGTGTGAGCAGTATAAAGATATTACTCAGTCATCAGGCAACTAGGGAGACACACAGACTACACATGTCAAGGCTGTCATTATGACCATCTGAGAATGCGGACATCAACAGGGATGCTGGCAGTTAAGATGTACATACCTGTGAACCTGTGTGTTTAAAGTATGAATCCATCCTGACCTGGAGTATGCCCATCTGTGGAATGGATGACTGCTACCACTATACAGGGTTACAATGGCCATGTCCATACACAGAGGCACATAACCAACACAAGGTGTCACTGGGCATGCTCACACACTTAGTAGCACAGAGCTGTTTGGAATGCACTGTGTCCATCTAAACAAGGATATATTGGGCATGGTCATACACATAGTAGCACAGGGCTGTTCAGAATGCACTACTATGTGTCCATCTACACAAGGATAACTGGGCATGCTCATACACTTAGTAGCACAGGGGGCATGCTCACACACTTAGTAGCACAGGGCTGGTCGGAATGCATTACTATGTGTCCATCTACACAAGGATATACTGGGCATGCTCATACTCCTAGTAGCACAGGGCTGACTGGGATGCACTCTGATATTAAACACGGAGGGCCCAGTGGCGTTGCTATTACAGGTAGACCTAAATAACACATTGTAATGGGCTCTGGTGTTGGTAGTTGTCATTGTTAGCGGGAACGCTGCTCTACATATATTTAACACCAGTCTTTAACAAATCAGCTGTCATTCTGGGATGACATGGCTGACAGTAGGCAGGCCTTTGTCACATATCACATGTAACCATGATACAAGGGAGTGTGGATATTACCCAAGTCGCATCCACCCACACAGTGCCATTCCAAGGCAAATGTCCTAAACACAGGTTAACTCCCATACACCTACTGGACAACTACATTGTTTTCTTATGCTAACCAGTGCTAGATGTGTAGCATCCATATTCACAGCTGGCCACTGTAGATCCAACAATGGGGAGTACTGACATCTGTGCAGTGAGGAACACCTGGCTGATGTCTCTGTAATGCACAATAGCACTACCAACTTATACCTCAGAACCTAGCACTGCCACCATATAACTCAGAACCAGACATGTGGGCCATAACACAGGTACGGACCGCTCCAGGTGGTGTACCCACATACATAAAGGTCACTCACATGTACTGACCAGTCCCCCCATGAAAGGCATCACAGATGAGCCATGTGCAGGACACAGTGTCACATGCATTCTAGGATGTAAACTGCAGACACCACCATGCCCTCGGACCACCATCATGCAACCATACATGTTGTATGACAGACGAGTATGCCACATTGTGACCCTTGATCTGTATACTGTACTTTGCTCTACATCAACTGTAGACAGTACACATGTACTGACACAGTTGCATCATGTGTTATGCAGTGCAATGATATCACTGTCTGTGACCAGGTCAGCTGTACACATACCAAGGGCCCTCAGTACTGTCCACCATTAGCAAATGTCTGTTGCTGTACACCAGTACACACCCTCATGTATGGATATGACATACATGTACCTGCCCTAGCTATGTACATGCCACACACACAACATACCTGTAAATAGCATAGCTGTTGTAGTCCTTTGTGCAAACAGGTGGCTACAGCCATTACACACATGCACATGGAATGTAGGTCCATGGCTGCTGAATGCTAAAAGTACATAAGGTGTGATATCAATGTTGACAGAGGTAACATCCCCTCTGTATTGGTCACCCATCATATCATACAATAGTCCATGTATCATGCATGTTATTACACATATCCGCCAATTGCAATGCCTACAAACATGACCAAATGTCAGGATTGTAGGACCTACACACCTGTACATGTAGTGTTGTGCATTCAGTTAACATGTGTGTGCAGTTGCTGATGTATGCAGGTGGCGTGTATACTAGTACATCATGCAGCTGCAATGCAGCCTCAACACTGCCAACTGTATATGGTGATATGCTGAATGTACAGAAAGATGTACCACAGGTAGGGACAGATGTGTTGAAATAACTAAGTGGCGGGGCATCTTTGCAGATGGATGTTTGCTGTGGACAACTCACAGGTGTGTCACAAGCGGTCCTACAATACCCTGTGTAACCGGTAAGCAATGGGTTCATTAATTAAAGGACATAGCACACAACTTAGACAGTGGTCAGGGTGATAGCGAAGATAAATCACTTGACACCTGTTAATAGATATGACGTCCCTAGTGCATATATCAGCACTGTTGTCACAGAAAGCATCAGTAAAGTTTGTAATGTGCAATACTGCTGTATGTCTGACATACATAACATGAGCTAGGCAGGTCTGAGATTCACAGTACTGGCATGTGTGGTTACGTGTGTGTCCATATTTGTCATGTATTGTGGGGAATATATCTCAATTGTTACTCACTCTCCCGTACACTAGTGTACACATCTGTACAGACTGCAATGTATAAAGCAGGACATAGGCAGGGACATGTATTTCACAGATGTGAGGAATCTGTGTGTGCATGACATAGGTGTATTAATTACAGAATGCCACAGTGTGTGTATGTAGGGCTGACTGATCCCTGGGGTGAGGATGTATGTTGCCATACCGAATTCATGGGACCCCTCCCACCATCCAGGCGATGCATTCAACTATCCATGTAGATGTCCCTGATCTTAGGCCGTACTGACTACCTGGACATGTGTATTCTCTGTGGCGCGTCATGTAGTTTCACAGTACTGTAATCATGATTTGCACATAGGCAGGGGTCCTCATCCCATGAGTAGCAACTGTGTGTGAGTATGTGTTACTGTGTCAGTGAAGCTGTGAGTGAGTGTGTGTGTGTGTGTGTGTGTGTGTGTGTGTGTGTGTGTGTGTGTGTGTGTGTGTGTGTGTTACAGTACCACTGAATACATGTGTGTCAATACCTGAGTGTGTGGGTGCAGTTGTGTGTTGGCATCATGTCATGGGAACGTGTATTACTGATTCCCATTGAGGCATCACACTTCCCACTGGCCTCTGCCCTTGTAATCAGCTAGACCACTCTCTTACCTCACCACTCCATGTTACTGTACCTGTAATGTCACTCTTTATGGATTTCACTTCTGTGGCCACAGTAGCTTAATACACAGCTATCATGCTTTTGGAACAGTAAACGTGTTTGTAATGTGGGCCATTCTCACTGGTATGTGGCAGCTACACAGTGCATGCTGGTATATTCATACATACCTGTGAGTAGTCCACATTGACATATGGGGACACTTAACTGCAAACACTGACATCCACCGGCACGTGCAATTAGACCTGAAGAAGGACAGCAGAACAACATGACCAACATGCATTTACTGTTGTTACACAAGTCACATACTGTTAACAGTATTGTACAGCTGTACTACATGGTATATCTGCTGACTGACAACAATCCTCAACATTTGTAAACTACACATCATCCTAGTCTGTTCACCCTGTGCATCAGACCATATGATCATGTCCCTGCATCGATGGCGTGGATGTCAGGAATGCGGCACAGGCATCATCATATGCACAGGGTGCTAATGTTTGCCAGAGGCCTAGGCTGCACCAGTGGATGACATCATGTGTGTGGGTTTGGGCCTTTGATCTAATTGGGCATGTGTGGATGTTATGCATGTGTGTGTTGCAGTGCCCTACATATGTGTCCAGTGTGTGCGTGTATATCTGCACACAGTTCTCCCATGTGTCTGGCCTACATAGGGGTGTTATTGACAGCTGCAGACTGTACAGGTGAGGTATTACAGGTCACGGTGTCCAACCACAGACATGTGACCTGTGCCTGCCAGGGGTTGCACGGGCACTACCAGACAGAGGTGCAGATTGGGTACTTTCTGATATCACCAGTCCACTGGAACCATGACCCTGTTGGGACCATCCTGGGCCATGTGCACGTGGCCTGCTGTGTCATGGTGTGGATAACATAGCACCAGATGCACTGCTGCTTCTAACACCACTATGGGAGCAGGCAAGTGAGGTAGCTCGTACATGTAGACCTGACACAGGTGATGTAGCAGGCCTACGTCCACATGCCTGAAGCCTCACTCCTACCAGATGTTCCAACCCAGGCAGCTTATGCTCGCAGATTGTCATGCCATGGTCAAGGGCTCAAACCATGTCACCCAACCGTCTATCCAAAGCATCAGCAATCTGCTGTTGAGCATTTACCATTGCCTGGATGCTGTTGTTTAAAGAACGGACAGCAGCCCTGTGTAGCCTTTGATCTTCTCTGTTGTGCCATTCAGCATGTGCCTGTGCCTCCATTACAGCCT
Source organism: Protopterus annectens (assembly GCF_019279795.1). Taxonomy (NCBI): domain Eukaryota; kingdom Metazoa; phylum Chordata; order Ceratodontiformes; family Protopteridae; genus Protopterus; species Protopterus annectens. The sequence continues at coordinate 1,500,214,084 of NC_056739.1, forward strand.
GAAACATGCGCCTGGTGACACCAGCTGCTCTGCTCTGTCATGCAGGAGCATGTTGGCCAGAGGTCCTCCTATGAGCAGCACTGGCCACGTGCCTGTATGGGGCACCACCAGTAGTTTGGCTGACACCATGGTGTGCAGGCACACCCTCCACAGCCCCCACACTTTCCTGTTCCAAGCTACCATGCGCAAGCTGTCCTTCCTCTATGGCCACTGGTGATGGGGTATGTGCAGGTATGGGATCTGTGTGTGGGGATGAGGTGGATATAGATGGAATGGCAACCAATGGCACAGTTTCAGCCCCTGACAACTCTGCCTGTGACCCAATCATATGTTCATCATCACTGCTAGAGTCTGTGGAGACACTAACATCTGATGTACCACAGGAGGGCAATGCACCTACATCACCAGTGAGGGCAGACAAGAACTGTACATTACAATCTATACAATAGACACACACACACACACACACACACACACACACACACACACACACACACACACACACACATGTGATATGACAGAAGGCATGTAACATGCATGTGATATGACAGACGGCATGCAGCGCAGACAATAATAGTGGTAGTTATCATACATCCCTAGGTTGCACACAAGAGCATGCATATGTGTTAGCAGACGGCATGCAAATTACACAGTCATAGTAGTGGTTAGCATACATCCCTGTGTTACACCATGTGGACCAACACAGGTTAACAATACACCTGCCTGATGTGTGACATATGACCTTGATAATCACATGTAGTATGACATGTGATCTGCTGACATGTGCAATGACATGCATACATGTTCAACACAATGGTGTCCTGTCGAATTTACAGTGGGGCAATGGTGTACCAATTCAGTATTGTCTGTCCGCCCTACAGATATACTGTAAATTTAGTTGATGTGCATGGCCATTGCAGGGAATCATGAGGAGTCTCTAGTGCTATACAGTGTGAGTTACAGACAGGGTCATAGCCATGACTGTGTTCAAATACAATACATATATATTGTGGAATGTGACCCACATCACTGAGGTGTATACACACTAAACCATGATGTGGAAGTTGGGACACAGGTCACTGATGGGTATATGGATGACACCCCTGCACATCTGCAGCCATATTGCTGCAGCCTGGCAACTATGGGCAGACATGGCGAACACGTCAGTACACCATGTCCCACATGACATCTGTGTACCACACACACGAGGAGCTAGTATGGCATTTATGTCCATCACCAGCAATGGGAATGTACTGTATCTGTGGTCTGATGTGGATACTGTACAGGTAACTGCTGTCATATTGCAACACCCTCAAGATGTTCAACACATCCTATGTGGTGGATTGATGTTACGCCTACACAAGATGTGCACAGGCCTGTAGGATGTCCAGCATTCCACATCTACATTATGACCATTATACAAAGGCCATGGCTGAACCATGTGTAGCCATTGTATGACAGGGTGTACACACAAGCACAACACTGCTACTGTGTGTGTTGCTCCATGTCTCTGGCCATCCTCCATGGCCATGTGTGTACATATGTTGTCCAAATTATAGTGATGGGCATCTATTTCACATGTCTGTGTTGTCCCATATGACATATATGCTCCACTGACAATAGGGTTATGCAGATAAAGAGTGGTATATGGGATATGTTTTCAGGTTAGGTAGGCAGTGTAGCAGCCAGGCCAATAGATGTCATGGACATGTCAAGATAGCACATCACATTGTGTGACATTCATAGCAGGGCTATGATCCACACAGATGAAACCTGTGTGCTGGCCATACTCCAGCCTTCTGTGTAGTACTGTTTGTATTCACCACATGTGTAAATCAGATCTGCGGTATGTTCCTAAAGTGAACAGAACCTCCACCATTGTATGCACAGCTGTCAACACATCTGGAAATAAAGTTTGTGAGGATTCATGTCGGTGAGATGATTCACATAGTTTTCAAGTGTGGCACATGGATAGTCATTGTGATGCATTGCAAGTCTGACCTGTATATTGTGACAGGACCACACATATTATGTTTAATGTTGTGAATGGCCACATGGCAGATAGATTTGTGCATTACGGTTCCTGATAAATAATAACACTTTCACCTGCAACGGGCTGCTGTCACAGCAGAATGCCAGAGGTACCTAAATAGGAGTAACACAGCAATATGAGCATAATACACCCCTGTATAAAGGCTACAGGGAGTGATGTGCATAACACATACACCAGTACATTAGACTATACTGTGGTGTATGCACATGTGTGCATACACAGAGTAGCATACTCTAGTATGTGGCATGTGTGTATACATGCCTTGCATATGATGTTACATTACATATTGTACGGTGACACATGCAGCTATATGGAATATAGTTGTTATAGGTGCAGTACTGACTCACCAGGCAACTCCAGGCTCAGTGGTTGAGAGACACCCATCTCCAAAATATTGGCTAAGGCTTGTGGATGTGGTTCTGCAAGTGTCCCCAGGTTGGCTGGTAACTCCTCGGTACGTGTGAGTGGGGGCTGGGTTGGTGGTCCACCACCTGTTGCACCTTGTTCCCTGGCGAATGCATTTGCACGCTGTTTCAATCATCTAATAAGGTCTGCACAGTGTCTGCACACCTGCTGGTATGTGCAGTTGTGGCCACCCACATCATTAACCCTCCTGCAAAGTTCCATCCACAGGGCATCCCACTGCTGTGCATCCTGTGGCACATGGCTGAACAGGATGTCGTGATTATCGAGTAGGTATGAAATGTGGGCCTCATGCTCCAAGTCTGTAAAAGGGGGAAGCCTTGCACGTGGCATACCTGGAAGACATAATGATTGAGACATGCCACAGCACCTCAGAGACATACAGAGCTACAGCTGAACATACATGTGTATCACATTACTTCAGTTAAAATAGTTGTATTTGCATACCTACATGACACTGACATGTTTGTGTCACACACATGTGACACTCAATGTTGAGTGGATATTATCACCATATATGTGTGTGTGTCACCTGATTACATTGCTCATACTCCATGTGGTTGCTGTCTTGATGTGGGCATGTCTGTTTGCCTGTACTGGTGTTCCTACCTATCAGCACATAGCTGAATGTGTCCACATTAATGCAGTCGACCTTGATGCAGTGTATATGTCACATATAAGGACTTGCACTGCCTTAACAGACATGACCTGTGACCCTGCAGACATGCTCACATAAGGTTTTACATGTATGTGTTCTTCCAAATACATCTGCACGGCACTGTACAGCGATTCAACATCCTGCCATGTATCACCTGTGATACACATGGGACACTGGCTCACCAAATAGTATTTGTAGGGATGGATATCAACTATGGCATGTACAGTCAAAGTCAACTAGTGAGCTATATGCCATGGGCCAAGTATGCATCTAGGATGAAAGTTTACCTGGCAGTAGGTGACAGGTGGGTCTGTGGGGCCAGGTGGAGCAGTGCCACATTACTGATCCACAGGTTTAATGATACATATACCATGCGGTCATCACACCATGTCTGAGAGGGGAGCAATGTGCAGCTTTGATGGACAGGAATGCATAGCATGGCAGGACTATGTCAAGTATATGGGACAAGGATCTGTCCAGCATGTGGTAGGTGGATGTCCATGAAGTATGTGTTTGAGATCAGGATGAGTACGTGTAACATGTCCGACATCACTGGGTTGGACATGGATTTATTCAGGGTATGCATCATGCTACATAGTGGAGATGGGGAATGGGAAGTCTGGTGTAGGCCATCTGCACATGGCCAATACCCCTTAAAGGAAATATGTGATCTGATATGGGTCAATTGAGTGGTCTGTATGGCTGGACAATGATCTCTGTATTCATGAATGGCACCCTGTTATTATTAGGGTTGCCACATATGACTCCCTGACAGGTGTGGTGACGTAGCTATCACAGGAAAGACAACTGCCCAGCTGCATCCCTCACACACAAGTGTCCATTATGATGACCGCTGCCTATGTGGTAGTTCATGGGTACAGGGTTATTAACATAGGGGTGACAATGCGAGTCAGCTATTGCTCCTAGGTCATAGTCATTCACATACTTCAATAGGCAGATGCCTTCTGTTTTTCTGTGAGGTATGGACTACAATGAGGGGGAATAGAATTCATTAACCCTGACATACTGTAGCTGCCACTGGTGTAATGATCACTTATTATTCAGATACCTTCTGTAGTGTTGTTTCTGCCAGCAGTCCTGTTACTAAACACTCCTGTGATGTAGGAATGTACATCTAGTATACCGAGTGTAGGTGGTACACAGTATGGGTGATGATGTCCTATGACCTGGCAAGGTTATGATATGCAGTGTGACATCAACCATACTGTCATCTACATCTGTACTGCTGACATCACGTAAGTGATCAAGGTTCATGGCCTTCCAGACCAGAGTCAGCAGGGTATTAAGGCAGTACTTCCCATTATCAGTGGTGTCTCCCCCTTTGTTGGGGTGTGATACCTGTTGGTGTGCACCATTCAGTATGTACACAACCTGACATGGAGCTATGTTTTACATGATGTGTATGTGGAGAGCATCATGTTTTGCCATATGTGTATGATACAACCTGTGATGTGGACAAGTCCCATGCAGACTGAGTGCAGCTTTTACCTGCATAGTTGAGAGTACAGGGGCCCTGTGGTGTACATGGATATATGCTTGTGTACCTGTTGGGGGGAGGGGTCGTGTTTTTATATTATCCAAGACCCTATCTGGATTGCTTATTCATGCTAAGCACTTGTTCAGGACTTGTAAACAGTACATAAGCTAATGATTACTATAGCACTCAATTTTCCACATCACCTACAGGTAAGAGTGAACAGGATATGTACATACTTTTCTCACTTGCGTAGAGTAATGTAGCTGTTGTACTCACTTTCCTCACTTATCTAGGTGAATGTAGGTCTATGTTCAGGCATGTCCAAGAGTCAACTGCAGTGTTCTCACCTGTATATCTGATGAATCTGGACATTGTGAGGCAAAGTACACATTGCCTCATGTACACAGACAAGCCTCTCCGCCTACCATCCAACACTACAACCTGTGAGAGATGCACTCATCTAGCCAAACTGGAGGTAAAGGTCTCTCCAATCAAGCCTGAAATTGACTGTCATGTGGAGAAGGTACACAGTCACACAACACCACACTCATCACATAAGCCTCACTGTATCTACCCCACAATTAACTGTGAAAACTACTCATGTACCAACACATTAGCTCAACAGTTTCTGGAATTCATAAAAACCAATGCCCTGACTCAACATATCCACACACCCACCAGGGGCAACAATATCCTAGACCTAGTCATTACCGACATGAGTGGCTGGTGCTCCACACATGAAGCCAAATCCTCATTGGTCCGATCAGACCATGTGCTGAACACCATTAATATTCACATCCCGCACCTACCCCCCATTAAGCGAACCACAGTATAATATGTCTACAAGGCCAACTACATGCTTCTTAACGCAGACGTGGTGGACGTCATGACACCCATGCTGATGGACAGTACTGTTACAACTGCTGAATCCTACACAAATGCACTCTAGAAGCACTTACAGGAGTGCATGGCTTGTGCTATCCCAAACAGAACCAGGACAGTATACTCATAATTACCTAAACCAATCTGGTGGTCCCCTGCCATAAACATATTGTACTACAGGAGGAAGACACTATTGCAAACGAGAGTACAATACCATGTGTGGAGGAGATCCCTGGCCAGACTCAGTAAGAAGGTGAGATCCCTTATACGATCTTCCAAAGCTAGGTACAAAAACTATAACGCAAATAATACCAACAACAACCACAGAGCCTCGATATCAACAACCAGATCTGCTCTGAGTTACAGCACAAAAGCACGAACATTACAGAAACAATTGATATTAGCAACATCCTGGCAGATCCCTCTCAAAGCTGCACACTCTGAAGGCAATATCACAGCATCCATGGGACCAGACAACATCCCAGGCTGCGTTTTACATGATCTTTGGATCGTACTGTCTCCTCACCTACGCACCATGTTCAATAATAGCCTCATATCGGGCATTGTGCCCCCTGAATGGCACACAGCAACAGTTATCCCACTCCACAAAGGTGGGGCCACAACGGACCACGGGACCTATTTCCCTATAGGCCTGACTAGCCTGGTCTGCAAGGCTGTGGTGCACATCATGGATCACTGTCACAGAGACATTGGGTACCTCCCAACCTTTGACCCCTACCTGTTTGGCATTGTTAAGGCCGGACCATGCCTACTAAACCTGGTGGGCTTCTTAGAGACAGTTACCAAGGCATTAGATGAGGGTAAGGAGGTCCACACAGCCTACCTAGATCTCTCATAGGCTTTCAACACCATTTCTCCTTCTGGTATTATCAACATACCCATCCGCCTGAGTATTAACCCCTACTTCATGTGATGGTTTGCAAAGTGGATCATGGAAAGAACACACAGTAGGAGTTGTATACCCTAGGTCCGACTGTATACCAATTACAACTGCCGCCCCCCAGGGCTCAGTCCTAGGACCCCTCATGTTCGGTATATACTTCTCTGACGAACAGACAAGCACAGAAGGGCTTTGGCTGAAAAGGTTTGCAGAAGACTGCAAACTAGGGGACATAATTGTTTCCCCAGCTGTTACAGACACCCTCTGGAAGGGTCGCACTGAGACGGATACCTGGTGTTCATATCATGGTGTCAAGCTGAATGCCTAAAAGTGCATAGTCATCCTCTTTGGATATAACTTATTCCCCACAGACTACCACATAGGTGCTAGTCCCCTACATACAAAAAAGGTAATACGGGATCCGGAAACACCAGTAGATGGCAATCTCTCCTTCATTACCCATAATGACTAGGTGGTTAGGATATCCTTCTACATGGCCCCCCTTATCTCTAATGGGTTTGCATCCAGATCAGAGGGGCCATTGTGACACTACACATGTCATATCAGACCCATTAAAGGATACAGTACCTCATTTGGGATATACCTTACAAGACAACTGCAACAGCTTGGAAGACCACACCAGTACCACACCAAGAGGATTACTGACCTCAAACAGATGACCTATGCAGCTCAACTTATGAAACTCCAGCTGTATTTAGTTGCATATCACATACTCACAGGTGATCTCTGATTGACATACATGGCCCATGTCCAACCCTGTATTGCTGGATATGCTCCACCTAAACAGAAGCCCCTGAGAGCCACATGCTCTAGGGATATACACCTAACCACAACAATGAGTAGGACATGCTGAACAGATAGATTCCTGACCTGGACACTCCCTATGCTTTGGAATGTGATTCCAATGTAAATCAGGCAGGGCCCCTCATGAGCACTCTTCAAGGGAGACAGACATGTACCGAGGGATCACTGCAGTGGCTCTGCTGGACAGTGGCACAATTGGCTCTGCCATTCAGAGGCACAGAGAACCAACCTATGGGGGTGGCGAAAGACAACACACGCTAGCTAGGCTTATAGATATCATTGGTAAAACAGCCAAGTACCTACCTTTGCACATATTACATGTCTTATGTGCATGGATAGTTAAATAGCTCTTCCATTTTACTTTGCTATCATGCTGATAAACTGTCGGCTCACTAAAAGACATATGTATCCTGTTATTGTGTATTGTAATTGCCAATTGACATAACTAATGTTTGCCTACCATTACAGTAATGCTATGTAGCTTGTAATACATATCTGCCTAAAATACTGTACATTAAACAGTTATTGGCACAATATCCCACAATGCAAAACATACCTGCACAGTGGCCCAACCTTCCACATGTTATTCTCTGTATTACACCCATACATATGGCTACAGTTACAATATATCAACATATACTATCCCCTGTTCTAGCACATACTTATTGGACCAACCTTGCCACTGACGTCGGCTGGTGAGGAGTATTTCTGTTCAAAGCCCTTATATAGCATCCCTTGTGGTATATGTGGTGTTTGCCTTGTGACCTACAGCAGTGCACACAAATACTACAAGTGTGACTATGCTCAACAATACATCACTACAAGATAACTGTTTCCACTATATGGACTGCGTGCACTTTAAATACTACAGAATAGTACTACATACACAGACATACTGACTGTTCTACATACCTTATTAGTAACCCAATGTATTGTTAACAATTGATTCAATCCTTTTCGGTTTGTGTTTCAATGTTATTTGTAATGTTCCACTGGTATATATGGATGGTTTGAATGTGTGATAACACATTCTTTTCTAGTTACATATCGGTAACATGTGGTATCCTGTCCACCAATTGCTGTTCCAAAGTAGTTAGTTGGATGCACATCAGCTGTGCAGCTACTCCATTAGCCCATACCATGACAACAGTGATGTATAAGTGAGTACTCCTTTTGAGCGTTGTCCGTTTGCCTTACTTTCGAGGGAGATGGCCTAGATGTGTTATAGCGTTATATTTCAACAGCTATATAGAGACACACAGAGATATATTAGCTTCATGACTCCCGTGGACTGTGTGTAATGGCTAGATGATTTAGTTCTACATGTAGCTGTTATATTTCGGAACAGTGCTACTTATGCAGGGTTTGTTTGTACCTGATACTTCTGCAGATGTTTAAGTCTGGCAAGGATGTTTGTCCAGGTTAAGGCCATATGGCTATGCATGAACTGTTATGTGGTGTACAGTGTGCTCACCAGACATCCTTGATTTGGTGTACAAGTGTAGCATACTGTGTTGTTACTCACTAATTTCTAAGACATCTCGGTGTACGCACAACCCTCTCAAACGGGATTAGTGCAAACAAACCCTATTACATCAGCAGCTGTTCCATTGTATAACAGCCGCTATTTCACTTAGGGCCATGTTAGTGTGTCTCTGACAAGGTATGGTAAGGCTTCTGCAGATGTCGTACAGTGTGTGAATGATGTGTGATGTTATTACAGTTTGTATTGTAATATGTTTGAGTGTGGGGGTGATGTTGGTGGGTGTGCTTAGCAAATGCAGGTGTGTAAGAACTGCTTTTATACATAATCACTATGTGCGTGAGGGTTCCTTCCCTATTTGAACACCTATTCTTTTGTGGACTAATACAATGGTATTTGCAGGGTGATTCATTAAGGCACTGTTATGTGCTTCCTATATAGCATGCAGATGATGTTAGTCCTTGAAACCCTTCAGTAATACATCTGAATGTAATAAGGTGTTGCTACATGATAGCTGTGTATTTCTGTCATAGGTATTTGCAGTCATTGTAGTTGTGTTGGTGACTGACCCTCTTTGGCTAGGGTTGCCACTTTTTCATATGTCCATACTGGGTCCTTTTTGGGGCACACATCTGATTTTACAGGCTGACACAAACCCACGGTCAGTACCAGGGATAGAACTTTCCTTTCTTGCCTAATTATAAGCTTATTCTTGTAGCAGTTTAGTAGCTAATTCTGTTTCCTGTACCATGTAGGTACTTTAGATGCAGAAATAACTATTGTATGCAACTATTACAGTACATATGGGACATAATTATGTCCTACAATCCCAGGACATTTGCCACTTTTAATATATTTAGTCATGACACAACCACTCAAAGAGGGAGTGTCCCTCACAAAGTGGAACAGGTGGTAACACTATCATTGGCTTATGTCCATAGTGCATATTTGTAATGGTGTATAGGCATATACTCTCCATATCCTTTGTTCATAAAGGTTGGTAGTGGCGGAATGTGTGATTGCTATGGTCTATGTTATACACATATGTGAACACATCAACCACTGTATACGGGAGACCTAAGGAATCCCAAAACCACATTGTTCCGATGCACACAGTCCCGGGAACAGACTCCCATACCCCACATTACCGACATCGACAGTAACTCATGAATGTAACATGAACATGGAACACACACATGCAAACAAACCATCCTGCACTAAGTATGAACAGGTGGCCAAGCCCCCCTGCACACCCCATGTAGGTGTCTGTGCCTAACACACCACCCCCTACTTTAATAGTCTACATCCTAGGTCAAGCAAACAGATGCACAAAGCTAACCCACAACCACACAAAAGCACTGACTAACTGTCCATAAACATCGTGAGATTAACCTCGCGCATCTGGTGTTTCGGTACTGTGTTCTTTCGGACCTTAAGCCTCGGGATTACGTGCGTCGGTATGTAAAGCAGTTGGTATGTGGTAGGTATCCCATTTATATGTACCTCCATGGTCATGTAGATGTTGTTAACCTGTCTATATATCGACATCACTCTCTTTCTCTCTCTATATATATGATGATGTGTATGTATATATATATATATATATATATATATATATATATATATATATATATATATATATATATATATATATAAAATACACTTTTCATTGTGTACAAGCCAGTTTGTCTTATATCCTGGCAGTGCTATCTTACCTCTCAGAGCAGGCACTGGTAGTGCAAGCGTGATGAACTTACATTTCAGCGGTTGTGTGTTCCACATGTTTATTATTCTATGGAGAACTACCTATATATGCAAGTTGTGTTTAAGGCATATTATGTAACATGTACACATCTGTGAAGATTCCTGTCAGGGATACTCCCCATTATTTGGAAACACATCCCTGATTACATTATACAAAACCCCTCACTAACACTCCGGGGAATCCTTGCAGAGTGGGTGGTAGACAGTAGCTACACCCCAGGGATCCCGCAAGTGGCTCTGCTCCACAGAGGGACAGTTAGTTGATTGATGGGTTGGCGACAGCAGACACATTTTGCCTATGCTTATGAGTGGCCTTGGTGGTTGGGCATGTACCTACCTATGTATCTATGAACATGTACATACAGTATGGACACATGCTGATAGCTTAATATACTGTTCAGGTGTTGACTTACCTTGTGCCAATGGTGGTTGTGTGTACAATAGTTGAGGGCTACCTATGTAGGATGCATACATTAGACCACCTATACATGACAATTTACAGGTGGTCGTGTGTGTGTGTGCCATCCATGTTTGCTGTGTGTGCAGGTGGAGAAGGGTGTCAGTCCATGAGTGCCTACACTGTCGGTGTGTGTGCTATTTGTTCCCTCTTTGCCAAGGCATGGGCATACTGGGCACACCTCCGTCTGCTTACTTGGGTTAGCACTGGGTGTTTGTGGTCTGAGTCCCCCTGTGCCTGTAGGTTCCTTGGCAATGGTGGTGGGCTGTGAGGGCCTTCACCATTCTGTCCCTGCTGCAGCTGTTTCCACAGAATCATATTGTGTAGCATGGCACATACTATGAAGATTCGGGCACATGTTACTGGAGAGTACTGCAAGACTCCACCAGTTATGTCCAAGCAACGGAACTGTGATTTCAGCATCCCAAACACGCGCTCCATGATGATTCTGGTTTCTGCGTGTGCCTCATTATGGCGTTCTTGCATGGCTGTGTGTGCATTTCTGATGGGTGTCATGATCCACGGTTCCAGTGCGTAGGCAGCATCCCCCACTAGGTGGCCATATGGGATCTCCCCCCTGGCAAATACCTGATACAGCTGTGAGGCATGTCAGATGTGGGAGTCGTGATAGCTTCCAGGACTGCCAGCACACACATCCATGATAATGCCCTGGGCATTGCACACAACCTGGCAGTTGATGGAGGGGAGTCCCTTGTGGTTTATGTAGTGCCTAGCCTGTTCACCGGGTGGTGACTTGATGTGTATGTGTGTGCAGTCTATTGCACCCAGTACCTACGGGTAGTCCGCCACATGGTGGAAGAGACGCATATTGCTGGCCAACTCCTCCTGCATTTAGGGGAAGTGTATGTGCTCATTGGCATGTGGCAACATGGCATCCAGGAACTGGTAGAGTACCCTGGATGCTGATGCCTGTGAGATCCCCATGATATCCCCAATTGGCCTTTGGAAGGTACTTCTGGCTAGTATTCTCAAGCTTACACGTACCTTCGTGTCCACTGGGATGGGTTCCCCTCTGTTACTTCTGGCTCTGAGGCATGGCCGGCACAGCTCAACAAGTTGCTGTATGATGTCCCTGTCCACTCTGTAATGCTCTACTATCTCCAGATCATGTAGCCCTTGGTAGGTTGACCTGGGTCTGAACACTCGTTTCCTCCTCCGGTGCCTGAGATGGTTGTCAGCATCATCCTCCACACCACCGTCAGTCTCCAACACATGATGGTGAATCAAAGCTATGACAGCCCCTAACAGATACATATTGAAAGTCCCCCATCTGTATACACCAATGGTGCAGAGTGTCTGAGAATATACAAGTGTGTTTGTGGGGCTTTCACAACTTATACTATTGTGCAATGAATGATGCTGGTGTAATTGGGTGTGTTTGTGCTATTCCAGCTGCAGGGTATCTTAATTATTGGTTTTACAGCAGGTACTGCTATTGTGGGGCCTTTGTTGTTGACTTACGCTTGTCTGCTGTGATTCATCTATTGCCATTTACTTCTATTTTCAACCCAATTCACCTCCCATTGTCAGGCATGCATCCAGCTTCCAACTTTCTTGTTTTGTGCTTCCACAACCCAGGACTGTGTTGAGAAATGTGTTATGTAGCTGATCTACAGCAGGTTTGCTTTGTTCTTCTGTGACAGTTCTCTTTTCTTTGCTGTACGGCACCTCCCCTTTCCTGTTCTGCAGGTAGCTGCTAGCAGGCTTGTTAGCTGTTGTCTATGGCCCACTGCAAGTTTGTAGGTGTTAATTACTCATTTGTACTCCAATGACCATGCTTCAGAATTTCCTTATTGTCTTCCTGTATCCTTCCTGTTTCAGCTGTGATGCACGCCGTGGACATCCGTTTACCAGGTTTCATGTGCGTTTTCATCCACGTTCACATGAACTTTTGGTTACCTTATGTGCTCTCAGCTAAGCAAAGCTATGGCTACTTCCACACTCCTATCCTGCGGCTTTGCTTAGCAACACCCAACATGGATTAGCAATGAGCCAGTGTGCTTACAGATACGGTGGCACGCCCCTCTCTTGATGTCATGTTTACCTCCAGGCCACTCCTCGGTGTTGTAACGCTACACCATATGGTACATCCTTACGCCATTGGGAAATTTGCGATTCAGTATTACTTGACTCATTTGCATGGCATTGACTACTAATTCCTAGTTACCGCGTAGAACAATGTCACAGACCCTTAGCAACCCTTGCACCATGGTTGTGGTGTAGCATGCGTGCCATTGACTATTATGGGGAATTCATGAATTGTGTTATATTGCAGTTTTATGACACCTAAATATATTTTCATTGTGATCCCGTTTGCGCACCGATGCACTGCGAATTTACTTTGCGTTAGTGTGACCATGACATTAAATGTTATTTTTTTATGTGTTGTGCATGTTTTTTTATGCCATTGGCATATATTAACATTATAATACGTAAATTTGGTCCACTTTCATGGCTCTGATTTTATGTTTGAAAAAATGTAAACCATTTTTTTTGGTTTACATTTCTTCATGCTTACGCTATGCCTGCACCACTTCATGAATCGCTATATACCTTTATTTGCATGCTACACTGCTGCACATGGGGTAATTGACATACATGCACCGGGAGCTGCGCAGCTCAGGCATATGCTGGTAGTGCACATGGAAACAGCTCGTACCTGAATTGCTCGGCAGCCATATTTGGTGTTAGATCGCCGATGCTACTCCTGCGCCTGGCGCAAGCTTCATGAATCCCGGAGTTGAACTTTTAGAACAATATAAACAGTTAACGCACATTTTAAATCATAATGCAGACTACATGTCAACATTCAACTTAATTTGGCAGCCATGTCATCCAAATTAATATTAATAATTACACCAATACAACAACAGTTACTGTACTCCTGTCCAGTAGGACACAGATGCTATTATAGTCACATACTGAAATGCAGATATGTAAAGTTATATACATGTCAGTATGGATAACATTTGCATACTACAATTACTTCAACATATGCACATGCAGATAACTTAGACAGCTCTAACATCAGTTGTAAACTTTACCTGTCAGGCTTTAGTTATACTAATATAAATCTGTCCTGTCCTATTTTAATATGCCTGTACCTGCAGCATTTCTATGTTTCATACTCACCCTTCATAGATATTCTTTACTGTCAAATAGCCTGTAATGAATGTTGTCTGTCAACAGGTTCTGAAAGTCCACTTAATTCCACGGTGTAAACTCCCACGCTATGTTTATGTCAGCTACTATACTTTCCTCGCATCACTCCATTATGCCACGCCTCCTATATGCGTCTACATTACTGCGACAGACAAGAACGCGACACATCTGTGTTGTCATCTCATAACGATGGCTTCTATTGTGCGATGTTCATATGTGTGACAGAGATGGATTTATGGTGATCTGTAGTTCTAAATTATGAATGGCCAGCAAAACACAGGTTCGGAATGGTGTAATTCAAATGTATGGTTGTCAGGTAAGTGAATGGTGACATTTTAATAGTAAACCTATATATATAATAAATATATATGGGTCCCATACCTTTCAACTTGGAAACATCAGAAATCTGGACAAAGGCCTTTGAAAAATAGATAGAAATCTGTATGCTGATTGACATAAAATTTACATACATAATTATGCAACCCCGCCCAGTCCAATGGAATTGTGGAATACCAACTTTTAAAGGCAAACTAAAGAACAGACAAAATATGATCATGAAACACAAAGTAAGCAGAACAATAGTGTTTCGTTTCTATTAATATTTGAGCTTGTGCAAAACTAAAATACAATTTTATTTTACAAAATTAAAATTAACTGCAACTGTGCTTCAGCCTTCTTCATTAATATTAAATAAGACAAAATATAAACTAGTAACCAGAACAAAACTGTTTTATGTATATTAACATCTGAATTTTTATAAAACTTTGAACTTGTATGAAACTAAAATACAATTCTCAATTTAAATACTGCTCTTCCAAACATAGACTGTTGAGAGAATAATAGATTTTGCATAGCATAAATTTCTGAAGGATGAAGTCTGGAAATCAAATGTAGTGTCTGCTGCCTGCCGTTATTTTCTGACTTCAGTCCTCTGAGATCTGCCATTGCCAGTGATTTGCCTGAAAACTACAATTTTAGGAGACATGGACCCATAGCAAAAAGCCAAAAGCTTAATTCGCTTCAGTAGTTTAAAGTATGTACAAGCACCAAAATGAGACATTTCCCCAAGCAATCCATTCCCTCAGTGATTTTAAGTATGTACAAGCACCAAAAGGAAACCTTTCCCCCAGCAATCCATCCCCATTTCCCTCAGTAGTTTCAAGTATGTATGCACAAGCACTTGTTGCCATCTCCAGATGACTGATACTACATGCCTTTTTCAGCACTTCCAAAAATCTTTGTATTCTGCGGTCATTGGAACTCAAGCTTCTTGCTGGTCCCTGCAACCAGTAAACCTTGACAGGTACAGCAATAAAATAAATAAAATAACACTATCCCTGTTCATTTTCTGTGCAATCTACAGATTACCAAATACTGCCTTCCATAACAGCTTCTGAATCTTGATGTGTAATACACACACAGACGCATATGTATATATATATATATATATATATATATATATATATATATATATATGTATACACACACATATAATATATATATATATATATATATATATATATATATATATATATATATATATATATATATATATATATATATATATATATATATATATATATATACATATACATACATACATACATACACAGAGAACGCAGATGAACTACACAGATTAGCAAAGAATGTTCCGTCTGCTCTCAAGGCTCCACAACAGAGCAGCTGCACAACAACATACTTTTTTCATATTCAAGACTCACTCCTCAAAGATGACTAAAATGCAGTGTGTAATGTAAAAGCAACTGAAAAAGGCAAATATCCACACTGACTTGTAAAATGTGAAAGTACTGTGTTCTTCTAATACAAATATGCACTCTAAATGTAAGCAGAAGTGAGACAGTGGTGAGGACATACTGCATTACTGATTTGCAACTGACTGCCCACAGTGAACTTCTTCTACCACTACAGACACATTCAACATTCTTACTTATAATACAAGAGGACTTGAGGTGGTGCAAGTATTACCCACTCTAAAAGCTCCAAATCATGTGGACTGTTTAAAAAAGCTACATGAACATGCCAAGTATGACTGTAGAGCTCTAGACTTATGCACATCCATTCACCTGGCTTGTTTCCATTCGGGTGCCCATACAGTTAAATACATAACTCAGATCTCTATTCAACACGCTCATACACATATCTCTCTAGTCAGTTTTCCCAGGTTATAAACATACTCGAGGAATTTACCACTATCTTCTTGTTCAACAGCATGGCTTACTAAATACACAAAGCTCAAGGCAGCTGCAGAATACAAATGTTTATGTATATCTCAGTCAATAATATATGCAATAATGTTTTCCATGTTCCTCACAGGATCTTTCACCTCCACACCATAAAAGAATGCAGAGTTAAATTAACACATTATCATCTTCTAGATTGTAATATATAAAACTACAGACAAAACAAAAATCAAGTTAATGCTACTTAATTGTGGACCTAAATATATGGAAAAAGTAATCTTTGGTAACATTATGGTGAGACTTCACTCTATATTCTTTAAAAAAAGTTATTTAAAAATATATAGAAAAGATATTACCATTGAATTCTGATCATCAAACTTGCAACTGTATTATCTAGCTCTTCAGATAATGGCTGGTCTCTTTAGAGACCTTTAACAGAGCTTATGGGTATGCAAATATCTTATTCCCCAGCTGTTAAATGAGAACTGGAAATGGCAGTTTATTTCTTACTAGATCGCTGTTATATTATATTGAGCTTATATTTTTGATACTACATGGAAGTTAATGACCGACTTCTGACTGTAAAGAAAAACTTATTTATGCCATAATTTTGGATAGTATTGCATAATGTACCTTAAGACAGTCAGAGAACTACTCAGAATAGCTGACTGAAGCTGTTAACCAACCAGACCCTTCTAGGAAAAGACAAAAGCACTCATCTTAATGCTGTTTTTGTGTAAACTTTATTATTTTTAAAGAGTTTTTAAACATTAAAGTTTTGGTTGGCTAACAGCTTTGTTCGTGGTTCTATCTTGAAATACATACCCTCTGCTTTTTAGCTCAGCTTGGTACAAAACAGTACCATGCGCTAGGTATGTACTCAGTAAGCCCCTATATAAAAAAAACAAAGGGACACCTTTTGCAGCATAATGCATTTCATCTTTCTTTCTACTCTTAACTGCTTCTTAATGTTTGCTGAACAGCATGGGCCACCTCCTCTAAAACATGCAGTTATCTACCAAGACTGCACAGCATGTACAAATATAGGGGTACGCGGTAATATGACCATTTTTATTTTCTTTTTATTTCTGTCTTTTTTTCTTACCTGCAAAAGGAGGTCAAGCCGCCGAAGCAAGTACATTTTCCTCATTCTTCACGGTGATGGATGGTCACTGGGCAGTTTCTACAGAAATTAAATAATTTAAATTGTGCACAGGGCAGGCTAGCTTCACTTGCTACTGCTGCTCTTGCTATTAATTATTTCCACAATTAAGACCAAAACAGTACTGTCATCACGCATGCTCATGCATGTTACACTGGTGTTGCTTGATAACTTCATCCTTTATTTAAAATCTTTTAAATAAAAACAAAAAAAAAATCAAGAATTGAGGGGGCCACTTGGAAATTCATGGCACCCCATTAATTTGCCCACAAAACTGGTAAATACTGAGGAATTTGCTGTAGTTGAGATGTATGTATGGGTCTCCTTCCGAGTATTGAAATTGCAGAACATCAAACCTCTGATCATCAAGGATCGAAGTTCTACAATATCAAACTAAAAAAAAAAAAACTAAATTGTGAAAACGTCTTATTTTATGTTTTTGCAAGGGGGCACTACAATGAAGAGAATGGCATGGAATGAGAAATATGCGAAATTTACCATTCTCTTCACTGTAGTGCGATCTCAGAATTGGTATATTTAAGTAGCAGGGGGTGTGAGGGCTGCCCCCTGCAAAAACTTGTAAGCAGAGTTTTTATCTTTTTGAATTTAGTCTACTTTCATGTTCTTTGCTGTAGAACATCGATCATCTCGTCCTTGATGATGTGTGGTTTCATGTTCTACAACTTCGAGCATTTGAAATAGACCTATATGTATGTATATATGTGTGTGTGTGTGTGTGTGTGTGTGTGTGTGTGTGTGTGTGTATATATATATATATATATATATATATATATATATATATACATATACACATGTGTATATATATATATATATATGTGTGTGTGTGTGTACATGTATATTTTACATATACACACACACACACACACACATATATATGCTCACACACACACACTTTATATATATATATATATATATATATATATATATATATATATATATATATTAGTACAAATGGTGCAAATGCGATGCATGGGTACAAAAGTAATATCTGGAAACAAATCCAGCACTTGAATTAATGTTAAAAAAGGGGTGGCTGATTCATTAGTGAAATGTTTTGTGAGTTTTAGAAGCTGCTGACCTAATCAAACTCTTTTTGGATAATATTTTGAGTGCTGGATTTGCACGCACACACATACACATGCACAAACATATATTTTTAATATAAGTATACCTATAAAGACAGAAACAGAAGACAGCTGGGCACAAAGCGGTACAAAGCACAGTCTACTTCAATGTTTCAGATGGCAGTTACTGGGGTGGCAACTGGCCAAAGAAATCACAGCTCCTGGTAGGAAAAATAAAAATAAAACAAACTGATGACATCCATCTGGAATCATGTATATTCTTGACTGAAGATTAATTGCAGAGCTTTAGAGAACAGCTGCATAGCTTGCTGTACAAAGAAACATTTGTAAATGTCTTTTGAAATGTATATTAAGACACATGTTGTTTTATCTGAAATTAAATATCAATGATTTGTGCAGGATTTGAAATGGAAGTCATTGTTACAAGTTGAGTGGGTGGAAAGGATAAGTCTCATTGTAGTGCAGTGTTTAAGTACAGGGTGGGATTGAAAGGGTTGCAATGAAACAGAAGAAAAAAAAAAGAAGCATTTCCAATCTAGAAATGTTCTTTCTGCCCAAAATATTCATCCAAAAATTCAGTCATTAATTAAAAAAGCTGCCACTCAATGTATAAATTATAACAGCTAAGTGAATTGTCCATCAATGTATCCATTATTACAGTTTAACAATATGTTCAGCTGAAATATACACTTTAGAATAATGTTTGTGAGAATATACATTATGACTGCATTTTGCATAAGGCAGGTTATATACTTTATTAGTATGTGAGGTATACTGCAATCATCTTGACACCTGAGAGAAAAAGTAATATTTGGTGCATCACAGTTTGACTTCAGCACTAATGACCTTCCCCATTTTCCTTATATTTGTCTTCTGCAAATTCATTTTGCACTGGATATTTCCAAACAAAACACCAACTATAAAACATCATAATCAAAATGCCCATGATCCCATGGCTATATGTTTGAGAAGCCTATAGCTAGCAAATATAGAGCAGAAGTGCTTTCTAGTACACTGGTGTACTTATGGGCAAGTAAACCTGATAAATACTATTTCATCATAAAAGTAACATAACTGGAAAGCTGACTGAGTATAAATATTAATTAGTCATAAGATAATGAAAACTGTAACAACTAACTGTGTGCAATGTCTTTTCTGTATTAATAAGCAAGGTATTGTTAAGCATATAAAATACGATATTTGGGGTTTTAGAAGCTAGTGTATGTCGATGACGTAAGCTGTGGGAATGATATTGATTTTTGTTTTATTAACTCTCCTCGTTGTATACTGAATGCTGTGAGAGTTTGGCTTTGCTTACTTCTTGCAAAATTATAGCTCCCTGAAAGATCAGCTTGATGAACAATTTAGTCAAATATTCAAATCAAAGAAATACCTTTAAAAATTAGTTTTCTTTGGCAGGTCTATTTCCCCTGTTTGAAACTCTCCATTGGGAAGACTTCATCCCTGCACTCCCTTATGTAAATACATTAAGGCCATGTTCTCACAGCCACTGAGTAAAGACAAAAGAGCACACATGAAGAAAGACTGCTGGTGCTCAAATATAAATCACATATAGTGATATTGGTAAATGCTTCTCAACATTAGCAACAAACTGAGGAATTGAAGCCTCATCCAGGTAAAAATTGTTAAATACTAGTGCAGCTGTGATGTAGCTGAAGTAAACAGTACATGTTAAAATTATAAAGAAAAATAATGTTGCTTTAAATAATGTAAATTAGTATGTCATTGTGTAAAAAATATATGTGATATATTTTGTGCTTGTCTGAAAACAAAGCTAATCAAACATTCATATGTTCTGTTTTCCATTGTTTTTAAAGGGTGGAATGTATGTCTTTCAACTCATGGATTCCTACGCTGCTAGTGGAATGTGTTTACTGTTTGTTGCCATTTTTGAGTCGATATGTATAGGCTGGGTTTATGGTAAGTGTCAATCATATGTAGTTAACCTTTTGTTCCTCGCATGTGAAAATAAACTTGCTTGTTTTAGATATAGACATACAAAAATACATACTCATAAAACGTATATTACACATTACTCATTCATGTGAAAATAAACTTTGTGTGTGTGTGTGTGTGTGTGTGTGTGTGTGTGTGTGTGTGTGTATATATATATATATATATATATATATATATATATATATATATATATATATATATGTGTGTGTGTGTGTGTGTGTGTACACAACACATACAGAAACACCAAACAAGTCTAGTACTCTAATCCAATCTTTACATATTCGAACAGCAAGTGTATCCAGTCTAACAGCAGACCCAGGTTTAAACCAAATGCATGTTCACTGCTTTAGAAACAAATGAAATACACACCCAGAAATAAAAAATGATCATAGCCATGTGATATAAACACACTAATAAAATGCATTCTTAATAAAACTAATCAAATATTCTCATTTAAATTGGGAAAGTAATACCCCTAAATTCAAAATCCAAAAATGTTCCTTTTTATTAAGTAATTACTGTTTATGTATAGATGAGAAATCCGTAACTCTTCTGTTTCTGTCGATACCAGTAAAAGAAAAAAAAGATCTCCCTGATTAAATGATCCTGATGAAAATTTGGTGCTAAATTTGTCTGATGTTGTCTTGTGCATAGATGATGGGCCGGATTCACGAAGGCTTGCACAGAGTCTAAGAGTAGAGTAAGACTCTAGACAGCCAATATGTCTGCCGAGCGATCCAGTAACAGCCGGCAGAGGCATGCATGAGAGCTCCTAAAACTACTCTTGCACGGACAGTGTTATGTTATAAAATTACCTCATTTGCTGCTGAAAGCTATGCAAATGAGGTAAATTTGCGATCCAGGAAACACTAACCTGTCCGAGTAAGAGTAGAGTTATTTGCAGAAATGTACTCCGTTGGTAATGGAGTACTGTTCTGCAAATAGCAAAACGGAGCTATGACAGCTCCAAATAAAGGATGCAGCAAGTTGAGGAAGCATGCCAATTGCCAAATATAAGGCTGTTGTCATTTTAATCTGTTGCAAAATATTAAAAATAATATTTTTTTTCCCTGATCTTCGATGTTTAAGCATAGCGCAGCGCCACGCAAACGTGCGGCACTATAAAAAACAGAAAATAAAAACAAAAAAGCCAAAAATAGGCATTTTATTAAAAATATTCCTCTGCCATGCAGGTGAATGGCAGGCTGTAGACAACATGACTACTGAGTAGTGGTTGCTAAGGGGGGGGAGCACAGTTTGAGAGATGTAACCAAGCATTAGTAGGCAATCCTATGCAAATGAGGATAAGGATAGTGAATCCCAATCTTCCCTGCCATGTGAACCATGTCCCTACGGTGTAAGTGTAGGATTAGGGGAGTAGTAGAGTACAAGATAGGTGACATCATGAGGGGGTATATATCAAAGACTGTAAGGTTATTGGAGCAGAGTGGCATGTGTTTGCTGTGAGTTACTCAGGACTGGAAGAGGCCTTTCTACAGTTGTCTTAACTGCAACCCAGAAACCGAAGGTGTACGTCGTGGATATCACCAAAGTTTCTTGCAAAGATGCTTACACTGTGTGCGCATGTGTGCACTCCTGTAAACCTGTCTAAGCCTGTGTGCATGTGTGTGCACCCGTGTAAGCCTGTGTAAGGCTGTCTATGCCTGTGTGCATGCATGTGCACCCGCCTAAGCCTGTATAAGCCTGTGTAAGCCTGTGTGCATGCATGTGCGCTCACGTGCATGTGTTTGCACTTTTTTGTGTGGCACTGCGCCCTGTGGAAACAGAAAGGGAAAAGGAAGGAAAAGAAGTAGTAGGAAGTTAACCAAGAAGAACTAGCAGAGCTGCCAGGTGAAATCAATCAGAATCAGCCAATTACACAGGCAGTACACTAGCTCAACCCAGCACTTAAAACTCTGCAAACAACATTCCCCCATGTTTTTCTCAGAAGCACTGCAACACTGCAGTCTACAAACAGAAGTGAAAACTTAAAAAGCTTAACTGAGACAAAAAAATGTTAGGGGCTGCCATTGCTGTTATAAGGCAACATGTGCAAGATGCTGAGGCTGGTGCCATTGCGAATGCTGCTGAGCAACCCACAGTGAGAAGATGTAGAAGAGTTTATAGACCCAGAGTAACCTACCAGGGGCTACATGAGCTGGAGATAGTGGAGCGCAATAGAGTGGGCAGAGACCTCCTGCAGCAAATTGTTGAGCTGTGCAGGCCACGCCTCACACACAGAGCCAACAGAGGGGAACCCATCCAAATGGAAACCAAGGTATGTGTTGGCCTAAGAATACTAGCAACAGGTACCTTCCAGAGACCAACTGGTGATATGATGGGGATTTCACAGGCATCAGCATCCAGGGTACTGCACCAGTTCCTGAATGACATGTCAGCGAGCATGCATATTTCCCCAATTTCCATGAGGTATTCGCCAGCAATATGCATCTCTTCCATCAAATAGTGGAATATCCTGAGGTAGTGGGTGCAATTGACTGCACGCACATACACATCAAAGCACCAGCTGATGAGCGGGGTAGGGCCTACATCAACCACAAGGGCTTCCACTCCATCAACTGCCAGGTCGTGTGCGATGCCCAGGGCATAATACTGAATGTGTGTGCTGGCTGCCCTGGAAGCTACCACGATTCCCATATCTGGCGTCTGATGCAGCTGTACCAGACATTTGCCAATGGGGACATCCCTGACGGTCACCTAGTGGGGGATGCTGGATATGCACTGGAGCTGTGGCTGATGACACCCATCAGAAATGCACACACTCCTGAAGAAGAACTCCATAATGAGGCACACGCACAAACACGAAATGTAATCGAGCATGTGTTTGGGATGCTCAAGTCATGGTTCCAGTGCCTGGACACATCTGGTGGAGCCTTGCAGTACTCACCAACTACATGTACCCAAATTGTCATGGTATGTGCCATGCTACACAATATGATCCTGCGAAAACAGCTGAAGCAGGAACAGCATGGGGCAGGGCCAAACAGCCCCCCACCATTGCCAAGGCCTGCGCAGGCACAGCGTGACTCGGAGGAGGAACAACCTGAGCCTGCCCCAGTATGCAGAAGGAGGCGTGCCCAGTATGCCTCAGCCTTGGCAAAGAGGCAACGCATAGCACATACACTGGCTCAGTAGGAACCCTGGAAATGATACCTCTCTCTGACTCGCACATAAAATAAAAGGGATGCCTAACTTGACACTACCTTTTTCCACACATGTATAGGGAGTGTACTATATGCATCCGACATAGGCAGCCCTGCAGCGCCACCTGAGGCATGATTGCCATGTTTTAAGCAATATAAAGCAGTGCTAAGCAGCTTTTACCACTATTTAGTGTATGTAAACAAAATTGCCCAAGCTAACTAGCACAACGTCAGGCAAAGTTGGGCAAGGTCGGGCAAAGTCGGGCAAAGTTGAGCAAAGTCAGGTAAACATGCTCATATCTGCTTTACTGTTCTTTAAGCAGTCTGGTCTGCCCAACATGAAAATAAAAAGCAGTGACAGGGCTCGAACCCAGGATACTGTGCGCTATAGTCACAGTACTGAACCACTAAGCCATGGCAGCATTACACTGGCACAGCCACAGCAGGACAATTGTACACTAATGCAAACATAAAGAAATGCTGTAGCATGCCCCTAAAGAGGCATATGGGTAACCTCCCCCACAGGCCTATGCAGACAGAGAACAGCAGGCCAGGCGGTGTGATGTGGGTTGGGTAGGCTATGAAGTCGCAATCTAATATACGTGACAGTGGACGCTAAGATCTGTAGTACAGTAGTATGCCTCAAGCCAGTATGATAGGCAACAGTACAGACTGAAATGGAGTACCTTACATAGCAGTGCAGGCCTAGCAAATGTGTATAAATGTCAGGTGAACCCCTCATCCTATGTACACCCACAGTAATAATCAGGTGTGCCACCGGGTAGAAATGTACAAAGAATAGCTGTCCCCCCTGTATGTAGAAATGTTAATAAGTCTATGCAAAGTGTCTCATGGAAGCCCTGCAGGCACAGCATGATCCCTGTTGATTTATGACACAAAGGTGAGCCCTGCTGTAAAAATACAACTTGATTTTCCACACACATATAGTATAAATGTCTATAGTGGCCATGCTCACACACTTCAACAAATATAGTGGATTTCATTCAGCATCACACTGAAAGGTCATACTGGGCATGCTCACGCACTTAAATAAACCAAGCAAATGTAAGGCAACAACATACTGAAAGGTCATACTGGGCATGCTCACACACTTAGGCTAAATATGGAGGGGATAATAAGGGATCTATGGACAAATGTGGTTAGTCATCTCTACTTCCAGAAACACATTCACAAAGTGCTCAGAAAATCATGCTATGTGTTCACACAACTTGCGAAGGTCTGTGCATGTAGGTCAAAGGAGGTTCCCTCTACTCATCAGTCATCAGACACGTCAGAGAGTACCACAACACACTTGTGATGAATCCGACTAGGCACCGTCAGCAGCTGTAAAGACCACTGAAGTACCTCAACAAGAGGATTACTGGCCTCAAACAGTTGCCCCATGCAACAAGACTGAATTTAACCCAATCTGTACTCTGTTGCATACTGTCTACTCAGGAGATCTCAGCACAACAGACAGGTCCATGTCATGGCAACACTCAGATCTGTTCTGAGTTACAGCTCAATGGCACTAAATATACAGACCCAAACTGATATTGCCAACATCCTGGCAGATAGGATCAGTGTTAACTTTACTCCCCTCTCACCCATGAAAGAGCACATCACTATAATGGAAGACTGCAAAGTTGCTGTCATCACGGCTGCACAGGTAAAAAACACTCTCCAAAGCCAGTATCACAGCAGTCATGGGACCAGATAACCTCCCAGGCTGTGTTCTACACAAACCACAGAACGAACAGGCACCACACCGACGTATCATGTTCAGTCATAGCCACACCTCAGGCTTTGTGCCAGCTGAATGGTGCACAGCAACGGTTATCCCACTACACAAGGGTGGAGACACCACGGACCCCAGGAACTAGCGCTCCATTAGCCTGATAAGCCTGCCCTTCAAGGCCATGGAACGTATCATCATACAACTTATAAAAAAATACAGTTGTAATCCCCAAACCCTGGACCACAACCATGTTGGGTATGTAAAATGCAGATCATGTCTCCTAAACCTGATAGATGACATTGAAGTAGTCACCAGAACCATAGACAAGGTGGTTCGCACAGCCTATGTAGATCCTGCCACGGCTTACAACACCACCCCACACTCTGTAAATATAGATGAACCCACTAAACGAGGTATAAATTGCTATGTCACAAGATGGGTTGCCAACAGGCTTACTGATAGAACACACACTGTGAAAGTAGCAGACTCCATGTATGACTTTGGACCAGTGACAAGTGCAGTCCCACAGGGTCCAGTCCTGGGTCTTGTCCTGTGTAGTATCTACTTCACTGAAGTAAACTTTAACATGGAAGGTCTGTGGCTACTGAAGTTTCAAGATGGCTGCAAACTAGGAGCCATAATTGTAAACACTAAAGTTGTGGACATCCTACAAAAGGGCCTCACTGAGACAGATGGCTGTTGTCAAAGCCATGGGCTCAAGCTCAATGCCAAAATGTGCATTGTCATCCCCTTTGTTAAAAACTCTGTAGCCATGAACTATAACATAGGCGGTAGTATACTTAACACTGAAAGTGTGACAAGAGACCTTGGGTCACAGGTGGACAGTGGACACAACTGTGATAATCACATCCCCACAGTAGTCAGGAAATCCTCCTATGTGGCACACCTCATCACAAAAGGTGTCTCATGCAGAATAGAAGAGGACATTGTTCCCCTCTACTCATCACTCACTAGAACCATAATAGAGTACAACGCCCCTTTTGCTATGTACCTCACAAGACAACTACAACAACTGGAAAGCTTGCAGCAATACCTCACAAAGAGCATTAGCAGCCTGAAATACATGCCATACACAGACCGTCTCAAAATGCTCCAGCCATACTCCCTTGCATATCGCTTACTCAGAGGTGTTCTATGCCTAACATGCAAAGCTATGTGAAACAGAGCTGTTGGACATGCTCCATGTAAAACACTCACATTCCCTCTGATCTTCGGACCCAAAACCACGAGTGAAATACCAAAGGAAGGGGTATATCCATTTACCTTATGGATACCCACACCTACAGGTTAGTGGCACAGCATGAGGCCTTGGAGACCATGCAAGTGCAACTAAAATTAGGCAAAGCTGCTTATCAGATTGTAGCCTGCTACAGATCACCTACCTTGTTTCAGGAACCTCACTCGGTAGTCCTGAGAACAGTGGAAAATACAAAGGTCCTATCAAACACCATTATATGAGGAGATTACAACTACCTAAACATTGAGTGGGAGAATTATTCGTGAACAACATCCTTTGCCCAATGTTTCCTAGAGTTTAAACACTCTAACACCCTGGAACAGCTGGTCACCACGCCCACTAGAGGTGACAACATACTGGACCTGATCATCACCAACATGGGGTACCAGTGTACCACAACAGAGATAAACTCCTCGCTGGTAATATCAGATCATAAAGTAATCGCACTGGACATCCACATCCCACCCCCTACCCCCAGTCAATGAAACCACTGTGAAGACATTTTCCAAAGCAAACTGCACACTTCCCAAGACCAAAGTGGAAAGTTCCAAAGCCCCCTTGCTATAGGATAATGCCATACAATCCGCCGAATAATTTACAAGTGTATCCTATGAGCATCTACAGGGATGCATTGATCGAGACATCCCAAATAAAACCAAGATGCACTCCTCCAAAAATAAGAAACCAATCTGGTGGTCATCGCCCCTAAATAAGCTAGACAACAGCAGGAGGAAACAAACACATGATAGAGCAAACTTCACAAAAGGAAAGGCATCACTGATCATTATTAGGAGGAAACAATGATCACTCATAAAACAATCCAAGGCCAGTTTCTAAAGACAAATTGCCAAGGAATGTAAGAATAACAACCACAAAGCCTTCATTAGCTATACCAAACATGTAGGTTGCAACTTCCAAATATGCTGTCAGCTACTGAAAATGGCAAGAAATACACTGAACCAACTTACATTGCCCACATCCTGGGGGACAGGTTCAGTGCATACTCCCCCCATCACCCCCAAAAGGGCCCATATCCATCCCAGAAGAATGCAGAGCCCCAGACTTCATGGACATGCAGGTAAAGACAGCCCTCTCCAAAGCTAAGAACACAGCATCAATGGGACTGGATGGTGTCCCAGGCTGCATTGTACACCAGCCCCAAAAGGAACTACATCTTCACCTACATTCACTGTCCAGACTCAATCGTACCACAGACTATGTACCCAAAGAATGGCATACACCAACAGGCATCCAGCTCCACAAAGGGGGTGCCACAACAGAACCTGGAAACCATTGCCCTATAAGTCTACTCAGCCTGGTCTGCAAAGCTATGGAGCAAATTATCAGGGAACCCATAAACAGAGACAGTGGGGACCTCCAGACACTGAACTCTACCCAACTTGGCCTTGTTAAAGACAGATCCTGCCTCCTAAACCTAGTTGACTTATTTGAAACCATTACCAATGACATAGATGGAGGTGAAAGTAGTCCACAAAGCCCACCTGGACCTCTCTAAGGACTTTCTACACCATTCCCCACTCTGTCATCATGGACAAGCTTACCAGCTTGAACATTAACAGCTATGTCACAGGATGGGTGGCCAAGTGGCTCACAGATCAAACACACATGTTCAGGGTTGCGGGTGCCATGCCCAACTCTAAACCAGTCACAAATGGCATCACACAGGTCTTAGTCCTGGGATCCCACCTGTTCAGTAGATACTGCTCAGAGGTACAGGCAAGCATGGGAGGAGTATGCTGAACAGGTTTGCAGATGACTGCTAACTGTGGTCCATAATCAACTCTACAGCTGACACAGACATCCTCCAGAAGGGTCATACAGAGACAGATACCTGGTGTCAAAACAATGCCCTCAAGCAGAATGCCAAAGAATGCATAGTCATCCCCTTTGGATAAAACCAAAGTGCACACAAATTACCACATAAGTGGTAATCCAGTATGTATGGAGAAAGTCATTATGGCCCTGGGAACACAGGTAGATAGTAAACTCTCCTTTGATGATCACATGGAGTGTTTAGACATTCCTTCTCTGCAGTCCATCTAATGTCACCTAATGTAACCCACTTTGTCTAGTCTGATGATGTCACCATCCTGCAAATATACCTGTGGAAAGCAGAACTCAGAGTAATGTGTATAGCACGTCGTGTAAATGCGTACTCCTGTAGTATCATGAAGTAGTTAGGTAGGGGTTTCAATCCTGCACTTGACAAGTGTGTGTGTGTTCGTGTGTGATCTCCATGGAGAGGAGCAACCTTTTTGGAGAGTAGCAAAACACCTTAGAAGTGGTATACTAATCATTGTCAAGTCTGATGATGTCACCATCCTCCAAATATACCTGTGGAAAAGAGAACTCCCAGTAATGTGTATAGTGTGTCATGTTAATGCGTACTCTTCTAATATCATGAAGTAGTTAGGAAGGGGTTTGAATCCTGCACTTGATCAGTGTGTGTGTTCATGTGTGATCTCGTTGGAGAAGAGAAACCATTTTGGAGAGTAGTAAAACACCTTAAAAGTGGTATACTAATCTTTGTCAAGTCTGATGATGTCACCATCCTACAAATAGACCTGTGGAAAAGTGAACTCCCAGTAATGTGTATAGCTTGTTGTGTTAATGCATACACCTCAAGTATCATGAAGTAGTTAGGTAGGGGTTTGAAGCCTGCACTTGGTGAGTGTGTGTGTGCTCTATGTGTGTGACACTGTTGGTCAATGTGTTGTGGGTTTTGCTTTTACTACTGTATGACAACAGTATGTGCATTGCACATGTCAGGTAGCTGTGTGGCAAATACATATACGTGCATGTGACCTCAATTATTTCTTAGGTGGGAACCCTGCTTTCTCCATGAACACATCTGTCATATTTGCCAGAGTGTGCTGCCACTTTCCAGACCTTAGGTCACATCTGTATGCTTGTGACAAGGCCAGTGA
The DNA here is from genome assembly GCF_019279795.1 of Protopterus annectens. Classification (NCBI taxonomy): domain Eukaryota; kingdom Metazoa; phylum Chordata; order Ceratodontiformes; family Protopteridae; genus Protopterus; species Protopterus annectens. The sequence continues at coordinate 1,500,243,765 of NC_056739.1, forward strand.
CTGCAGTGATCCCTGGCCTAGGTCATCCGTGTCACACACACTCATTACAGTTTCTATTGAATTGTGTGAGTGAGGGCTTATGGCTGAGGTACATTACAGACCTGTTCAAACACAGCAAAGTCCGTCAATGATGGCTTTTCATTATAGGTGTACAATAATCTTTGTGGATATGCATGCAGATGCCTTATTGCTTATGTGATCCAGCAAAGGATTTCTAAATACCTTTGGAAATGTGATTACCAAAGTAGAGATGACGTAACACTTGGCTGCATGTACACATCGGTACCTGTTCAACATGTTGGTGACTACTACCTATGTAGTACTGTGGGGATACTATGTTTTGTAAAGGTGGATGACTATGCTCTGGTTGGCTTATAGCTTTACAGCATGGGCTTGACAACAGGTATCTGTCTGTATGATACCCTTGTGGATGATGTGTTTGTCATCTGGAGAATGCATTATAGGCCACAGTATGCATTTCCAGACGTGGACGGACATATCCCTACTGTGATTGCTTGTACCCAAGAGAGCTATATGGCAAACAGGAGTGGTCTCAGGAATGGGTGCAGGTGAATACCACTGGTTACTGGCATAGCATAGTACCTGAAGTATCCAAATCTTACTGTGTGTCCTACATCTGTGTGTCAGCTGTCAAGACATCATCTAACGATTGTTTATGGTCAGGCTGTTGAGGTTATGTATACTACACAATGACAGATAGTAACAGTATCACCCACAGCACAGTGTCAAACCATGTCATACACACGTGTACTCAAGTTCCAAAATGTGTGTAGTACAATGCATACTGGCCACCAATAGAAACTATGGAGCATTACTGTGTAACAAAGGGCATGTCAACCTGCCCACGTGTCCACTATGCACATACCTCCACCATGTTCACAAATGTACACCTGCAAATCTGTGCTACACACATCCCACACGTACTGTCCACTCAGTAACACATGCTGCCAATACTACACACATCAGCCAAGTGGCACGTGGGCGGACAATACACTATTGGAACTAACACTGGTGTAAAAAATATTACATTGACAATCATAGCTTTAATGCATCATGCCTGCTCAGCTGCACATTCAAGGATATCATTACACTCTACTGCTGACAACATGCTAACATTGCTATACTGCTGTAAAGTCACCCTGTGCATCAGCACCAAGGTAGCCTGTTCCTGCATCAATGTTACAGAGGACAGGAGGTGGCACAGGTTTCATCATATGCACAGGGTGTGTTGTTGGTTTGCCAGAGGCCTACATTGAGCCATACAATCGACATGTGTGTGTGTGTGTGTGTGTGTGTGTGTGTGTGTGTGTGAGGGCCAAGAGTACTGCTATGGGCCAATGTTGATGTAATGTGTGTGAGTATGTGTTAGCCCTAGGTGTCTATTTTATGTGTGTGTGTGTCTGCATGCACACAGTTCCACCATGTGGCTGCCATATATGGGGATTTGTGGGACAGCCACACACTGTACCTGCCAGGCTTTACAGATCACCGTCTCTGGCCACGGATATGGTACCTGTGCCTGGCAGGTGTGCTACTGACAGTATGAGGTACTAAGCCAGACTGGGTACTATCCTCAGAGGTGGACAGATGTACACTGGACCCAGGTCCCTGCTGGGACTGTCCAAAGCCACATGCACATGGTCATCTAGGATGGTCTATGGACAGCCCACCCCCAACATTATTGGGGCTGGTACTGGCACTACGGGAAGGCTGTGACTTGAGGGATGTCCGCGGCGACTGCCAGCTGCTGATGTTGCTGGCATATGTCCACTTCGACATCTCAACCATCCCACACTGTCCTGACACATGGACATGACATTGTGGAGGACATCTAATGTCTCACCCCAACGTCTATCAGTGACCTCAGTGTAATTACGGATGGCACCTGCTAGGTCACAGATACTGTCAGTTACAGCAGTGTTATGTGCCCTCTTTGCCCTTAGTCCCTGTCTGGTGTACCGTTCCATACGTGCCTGTGCCTCCATGACAGCCTGGAACATGCATGAGGTTGTAAGAGCTGTGGCACGTCTGCCAGGGGCATGATGAGCAGCAGTGCTCCGACGAGAACCCCTGGACATCTGCCTATGTGGTAACCTTCCAGACATCTGGGTATGGCTGCTGTGTTGGGATGCATGTGCCATAGATACCACACTCTCCTGGCCAATGCCGACTGTACACTGTCCCTCAGCTAAGGGCATTGGTGATGGATGTATTGGCAGTATGACTGTGTGCATGGATGGGGTGGAAACTTGTGTTCTGTCGATTGGTGGCCCAATGACAGATCCTGGCAAACATGCCTGTGCCTCAACACACCTATACTCATCATCACTGTTTTGCTCAGTGACATCAGGTTCCCTGCTGCAGTGAACCAGCCCAACCTCAGCACCTGTGAGAGGAAGACAGGAAACACACTTTATGACCTGTACATGATGTCGGAACACATGCACATATGAACACATGAACACATGCACACATGAACACATGCAGACATGCACACATGAACACATGCAGACATGAACACATGCACACAAATACACACCTCACTTAAACAGACACACACACACACACACACACACACACACACACACACACACACACACACACACACACACACACACACCACCAGCAATCCAGAACATACTCAATAGCAGTTGATGGTGGGGTAAAGTATCACAAGCCAAACAGTCATATCACATGTGTCAGCATGCAGGACGTGTGTTGCTCAACAGCATGCAGTGCGGGTGTAGACAGCCCTTGCTAATAACAGTATACTTGGCTCTGATGTATATGTGTTGTTGTTCAGTGATTGGCCTCACCCTGGAATGCAATGTGTACATGGACACAACATTGCTGTGCAAGTATTGAAAGCTCTGTCATGTCCTGTGCATCATCACTCACAGGTATACATACCATGGCTGCATGTGTATCTGTCTGTCACGTAGATATCCATTTCTGATTAGAGCATCTGTGTCTTTAGCAGATAATTGTGGACACAGGTTTAACACATGCATGCTATGTATACACACAGGATGAGTGGTGCATGTATTCCTGATGGAATACCATTGCTCAACATAGCCATTGTACAGTGGTTATGGTGAGTGTAGGGCATATTGTGTACATGCCATTGCCAGCCATGACATGGCATGCTACAACACAACTGCAACATTAAACATCACACATACCCAATGTGTGCATGTGACCTATACACTCCATAGCATTACAAGACATATATGTGTCACTTTGTACAAATGGTAATTGCTATGCATATTGTGTATAGGTGCATATGTTTGCACACATTCAACAGTGAGGTGCATAGCAATGAATGCTATGTGTAGTATTGTGTTACTGTAACTGGATGGGGTGTAGTACCATGAGCCAGCATCATGCAGCATCATGTGGTCACTCAAGTCTACTAATGTGTGCCAGACCGGCACCTAGCATGCTGTACCTGAACTGCAGTACCATGGCTACATTCACCATTTCACAACCAGTTATTACATGGGTTTGTAAGGTGCCCAATAGGGAGCATTGCCTAACATGAATGTGTTATGTGTTGCAGGGTGTCGCACAGCCCTATGATAGGCCCCTACCCCTCAGGTATATTATGTGTGCTGTGTGGATGACATTTGGGATACTGGAGTGTGACCTTACAGCGGGTGTCTGAATACGCCATGTGTAGCATATTAACGTGTACTGCATATGACAATGTTGTGTATGTTGTGTGCATGTGTATCGACTCTGCCTATCCAATGTCCACTACAGTTTTGCCACAATTGTGTGGGATGCTCTGTGTATTGCATGTGTTTGAGGCAGCTACACACGTTACTGGGATGTGCATAGTCTCACAGCAAACATGCACAGCATGCATTATGCGTAGGTGTGTTACGTGCACATGTCCTACACCTCACCTATGACATGCACATATATCATGCAATATTAAATATACAACACACTCACCAGCATGGGTCTGCTGCCTTGCTGTCACACCAGAGGGACCTACAAGGATATGAGACAGTTTCAGTGGCAACAGCTGTGGCATTGCTACTGTGGGTTTGCAATCTTACAGTAGTACAACGGTTGGCAGTCACAGGCCTACAGATTATGTTCCACATTATCAGTATTGCACAACACCAGGCTCCACATCTTCTAACTACACAGTACACATCTCACATATGCATGATCTACCAATAGAGGTAACAGTAGTCTACAGATATGCCATGTTACCTGCACGCTCCATGTCAACTCGCTGGGTGGCTCCTGCCTCCATGATGATACATGTTTGCTGTTCATAGGTTCATACTAGGCTATCTGCCCTAGGGCATTTATAAGCCTAGCCACAGTATGTATGGCTTTCGCCACCCATTTTAAATTAATTTTGCTATGCCCTTTTTCGAGGTTAGTATACTGTGCCTCTGTCTAACAGAGACACAGAAGTGATACCCGGGGTAAACCTACGATCTCCCATCCACTCATCAAGATTCCTCTTGAAGAGAGTCAATGAGGGACTCTGCCTAACCTGGACTGGGATTTTATTCCAGAGTGAAGGGAGCCTCTGGGTTATGAATCTGTCCCTCCAGCATGTCCTATTTATTTCAGTGCTGAGGTTTAAGTCCCTCGAGCGCATAGCTCAATGGGATTTGGATTTTTTGAGGTGCCGCATGTCCATTAATTCCGGGTTGGACATGGCTTTATCGTCAGGAACAGATCGCCTCTGAGCAGGCGGTATGCCACTGAGTAGAGCTGGAGTTTCTTTAACCGGCAGCATACGGCATCTGTTTGAGCCCCTTGATCCTCTTGGTGAGGTACTTTTGGGTCTTTCCAGTTGCTGCAGGTGTCTGGTAAGGTACATCCCAAAAGGGGCATTGTACTCAATTATGGGCCTGATGAGGGATGAGTAAAGAGGCACGATGACCTCCCTGCTCTAGATGTGAATCCCTTCATGATTAGGTGGGCTATATAAAATGTTTTTCTAACCACTTTGGCCACATGGTTGTCAAATGAGAGATTGCTATCAACTTGGGTCCCCAGATCCCTAATTACTTCTTCTGTACTTAATGGATTACCACCTATGTGGTAATTTGTGGGCACTTTGTTTTTGCCAAAGGGGATGACTATACACTTTTTGGCATTTAGCTTGAGGCCATGGCTCTGGCACCAGTTGTCTGTTTCTGTGAGGCCCTTTTGGAGGATGCTTGTGTCAGCTGGAGAGTCTATTATGGCACCCAGTTTGCAGTCATCTGCGAACTTGGTCAGCCACAGTCCTTCCATGTTGGCCCGTACCTCTGAGAAATATATACCGAACAAGAGAGGTCCCAAGACTGAGCCTTGTGGGATGCCACTTGTAACTGGTTTGGAGTCTGACATGGCTCCAGCTATTCTAACCATGTGGGTTCTGTCCTTGAGCCAGTTTGCAACCCATCTAGTGACATTTCTATTTAAGCTGGTGAGCTTATCTATAATGCCCGAGTGGGGTATTGTATCGAAGGCTTTTGCGAGGTCCAGGTAGGCTGTGTGGACCACCTTCCCCTTGTCAATGGCCTTGGTGACTGTTTCAAAGAAATCGACCAGGTTTAAGAGGCAGGATCTGTCCTTAACAAAGCCAAACTGGGTAGGATCCAGTGTCTGTAGGTCCCCAATATCTTTATTTATAAGGTCCATGATGATTCTTTCCATAGCTTTGCAGATCAAGCTAGTGAGACTTTTGGGGCGATAGTTTCCAGGATCCGTTGAGGCATCACCTTTGTGGAGAGGGACCACTGTTGCTGTATGCCACTCTTTGGGTACATATCCTGTAGTAAGGCTGAGATTGAAAAGGTAGTTTTAGGTTTGGGTTTAGCTCTTCTTGGAGTTCATGTAGGATGCAGCCCGGGACACCATCTGGTCCCATTGATGTTGTGTTTCTTGCTTTGAAGAGGGCAGCTCTTACCTGAACATCTGAGATGTCAGGGGGGCAGCACTCTGCTGGGATAGATATTAGCCCTTTTAGTGGGGAGGGGGGAGAAATTTGCGCTGAACCTGTCAGCTAGTATGTTGGCAATGCCTGTGGGTTCGGTGTATTTTTTTGTCATTTTGGACTAATTCTGAGCATATCTGGGAATTCCCACCCAGTTTCCTAACATAACTAAAGAAAGCCTTGTGATTATCCTTAGTGTCCTGTTGTTGTTGGTGGCCAGGAGCCACCAGGCTGAGGAGCAGCTCCTCCACTCTGGTGAGGGGGGGTGGATGGCTACCCTACCACCTGTGGCAAGCTGTTGTCTACGGACATCACACGTATGCTGCCGGACATGTCAAAGTAAATCACTGCAGTGATGGCGTACCTGCTCATATGTCCAGTTATGCATGCCTATGTCATTTACCCAATGGACAACATCTTGCCACAGTGCAGTCCACTCATGCTGGTCCTGGCTGGTTCTTGGGAACAGCAGGGCATAGTGCTGAACCAAGCTGGTTGTGATCTGCTCATCCTCAGCTGGGCTGTATGTCGGATTGCGATGGTGAGCCATGACCCAGGAAGACAATGAAACAATATGTGTGAGCAAGTCATGTGGCACACTTAACATTCTAAAGTACAGATATCACTGAACTGCCATGTATAGCAAACTATTGGCTGTCAGAGGATGCACACTTTCAATACCACATGTCAGTGCTCATACCACAACTGCCTGACAGTGCCTGGCACGTTCTATATATCAAAACATGTTCTGCACAGCAACAAAGAGAAACCCGTATGTAAGACTATACAACAGTACATGTCACACTGTATGCGACGCAATGCTCCACCTAGCCACAGGAGGTATATATCAAGCTAATGCATAATGAAATATGTCATCCATTGCAATGATTGTAAAGTCCAGTTACAGTATTATGGGTATACCACACTAGTTGTTGGTGGCAAACCCCTGCCTAACATATGTGCACATTTGTTAGTATAGGTGGCATACTGCTGTACTAGACTATACATGTTGCTAGATATGCACTTATATCCTGCAACAGAGGGCATGTTACAGGCATACCCACACACACACATCATACATACATACAAGACACAAAGGTATGGCAACCCAGATGAGCTTTACCTGTGTACCATACAGTACTGTGTGTCAGTACTTACAAAACATTATGCCTGAGGTATGTAATCTGTGAGGACTACAGGGAACACACATAGTGTTTCCAAGCAATGTGGACATACACCATACTGTGCTGTTTAGGTGTACAGCTTCAGGTAGTACTACAGTTCATATGGGATTTGGATTCACCAGCAATACCAATCAATAAGCATACATGTACTGCTTTAGCCTACAATGGCACACCCCAGTCCACACCAAGGGACTACGTCAGACCATATGCCATACTGCTTTTTCTGCCTAGCAATAGCATACACATCTTTTGCTGGGATCTGAGCTAGGACAGAAAATAGCATGATGGAAACAGTTTCCCACTAAGCTATCACACATTGACAGAACCTCGACACATTCATCAACACTTTCACCATCACACTCAGTCAACCTCACATAGCAATTATTACAACAAGTACATGTGGGTGTGTATCGGTTCATAGGTAGGTAATAGGCTATTGGCCCTAGGGCCTGTAGAAGCCTAGCCATATGCTACCCTAGCCTTTGACACACATGTAATCTAATTTCACGTGCCCCTGTCCAGCAGATCCACAGAGGTGAGTCCCGGTGTGTATTTCCTATCTCCCATCCAATCATCAGGATTATTCATGACGACTGCTAATGAGGAGCTTGGTTTGCTATTGATAGGTGGTTTGTTCCAGAGTATGGGATGTCTCTGAGATAGGAATCTATCCCTCCAGCATATTCTGTCTATTGAGGTGACAAGGTTTAGGTCCCTTGAGCGTGTAGCTGGTAGGGATTGTGATCTGTTTATGTGGAGCATGTCCAACAGCTCTGGGTTTGACATAGCTTTGTATGTTAGGCAGAGGTCACCTCTGGGTAGGCAGTATGCAACACAGTCTAGCTGTGGTTTTGTGAGACGGTCTGCATAGGGCATCTGTTTGAGGCCGGTATTACTCTTTGTGAGGTATGTCTGTGGCCTTTCCAGTTGCTGTAGATGTCTTGTGAGGTACATACCACATGGGGCATTGTACTCTATAATGGGTTTTATATTTGATGAGTAGAGGGGAACACTGACCTTTATTTCCCTGGATGACACACCTTTTGTGAGGAGGTATGCCACATAGACAGATTACATGACTAGTGTGGCACTGTGATTATCAAAGGGGAGACTACTGTCCACCTGTGTCCCATGGTCTCTTATCACACTTTCGGTGCTAAGAATACTATCACCTATGTGGTATTTCATGGGTACGGAGGTTTTGCCAGAAGGGATGCCAATGTAGTTTCAACACTGAGCTTGAATCCATGGCTTTGTCACCAGGCATCTGTCGCAGTAAATATGACCCTGTCTCTCCCTCTCTATATATATATACATATATATATATATATATATATATATATATATATATATATATATATATATATATATATATATATATATATATATATATATATATATATATATATATATATATATATATATATATACATATAGGCACATATACAGTCCACCTTTCATGGTGGGAATATCAATTATGCAAAGGTTCTGAGGTATACAGTTATGTAATAATATTGCACAGTGTTATGCGGAATGCATTGAAGGTGTTCTCAGCCTATGTAGCTTTAGCAGGCCTCACTGGCTGCAACACTGCAAACCTGACAAATCATACCCACAGCGTTTAACTACCACATGTCATATACCAGCACTGTATGCTGTCTTGTTTGCCACACACTACAACCTACATAGAAATATGCACATATAAACCTTCACCAACATATATATGTCCACCCTTCACAAACAGTTGCAGTATGTCCCTTGCTCTATGCTCATGTATAAATGCTAATATATCTGACACAGACTGATCTCTCCATATGTGTGTGCCACACACACACACACACACACACACACACACACACACACACACACACGGTCCACACTGTTGTAAGTCCTTGGACCTCATGGCTGACCTGTTGGGCCTTGCTGCAACATAAACAGGTGGCATGTGAGCACACAGTAATATTAGAGGGTGTATATATAGCTGCAAATGCTAGATTAGCATACTAGCCTGGTACAGCTGTTGCCATTGCTAAGCTACACGTTAATATGACTATCATGCATTTGTTACTCTGTCACATCCATGTTTATATAACTATATGCGCTACTCCCTCAAACAGACATTGTACACACTACTGTACAGAACACAGATAACATGGATCAGATGTTTGACATTTAATGCTGAACTACATATGTCATAGTCTTATCCCACTGCACACAGCTACACACTGATTTCTCCATGACAGTAGTTAGGGAGGGCATCTGTGCATAGATACGTACTGCTGCCACATATGGATGATTCAAAGTATGTAGAGTACTCTTCAAAAACATCTACTACATGCCAGTAAATACATATCTATTACATACCTCTCCTTTGTATATGTTTGTATTTGTCAGTTCCATGTGTTTTGTATAATTCTTTTTTTAATATATTTTTTTTTAATTTTTTTTTTTGTTAATATATATTTTTTTAATATCTTTTTTTTCTGTTGCTGTTGCTCTTGTTGTAGCTGTCAGTGTCTGTCTGTCTGTCTGTCTCTCTCTCTTTCTCTCTCTCCGTAGCTGCAATGAAATGATTGCATGTGTGGACAGCAAGTCCAGCCTGCTTTTATAGGTATCTGCACATGTGCATGTGATGGCCTCTGCACCAGTTGGTGACCACCATTTGGTAATTGCATGCAGCCTGCTGTGTTATAATTGCAGTACTCACTGTCATAGCAACCCAATGCTATAAATTGCTAGGTCAGGTAGGCGTAGCCCTTTCAGTTTTCCAAAGTGGGGCCCATGCTTGTTTGCTGTGGACACCATTGTGTAAGTCAGAAGGTTGGTATGCTTCTTATATCTGAAGCTACAGGTGTAGCCAGTGATTTGAATGTTGTACTCAGACCTGAATGTTGCCACTTCCAGTACACAGTTGTCAGTGTAGAACTGTACTCAACCCTACAAATGCGAACACAAGATACATGGGAGTATGTAGTTTCTTTTCTACTTATACATTTAGCTGCCATACATACGTAGATATTGAGATGTATTCATTTGGCACATGAACTGTTTGTGAACTGTTATACTGTGAATATTAATGTACTTACTTCTGCACAGTTGGTGCTTTTTTGTTGACATTAGGACAGGATGCTCATGGAAACTGGACAGTTCCAGTACTGAGTATGCCTACCTACATCCTTGATGGACCCTGAACACACAGGTATTTTGTATGTTTGGGTGGCGATTGTCCTGCTATGATGCTGTGTGGGGGTTGTAAAGTGCTGCTGTAACATTATTTACTGCTAGAATGTCTGGTTATGTTATCACAGTCATGTAATGCAATTCCACATCTGCTGGTAAAGTTTCACAGAACAGGTTTTGTGTTATGGCATTCCTATCTTTCCTTTACATTCACTCATTGTGATGCATGATATATATATTTCAGCAACAACCTGTTGTATATTTACTGTGGCTTAGTGGTACTTCATGCAATCTAGTGTGTCCAAGGTCCGGGGTTCGAGACTGACAGTGGTGTTTTATTTTGCTGCTGAGCAGAACAGGGGCCCTCACATGTAAGGTGACTAAGGCACTTTTAAGCAGTTGTAAGTGGGTTTGCACGAAGCTTAGCAATACTTAGCTAAGCACACACAAGCTCACACTCGCGCAAACCCACTAATTACTGCTTAAAAGTGCTTACTTCCGCTACCCCCCCCGCTCATTTTTTTGAAAGAAAAGAAAATGGGGAGATAGGAAAGAGGGAAAGACAGTAGGGAAAACAGCTTGGGATGTGCAGGATGGGTGTAGGTAAGGTCCATAGCTGCCCATTTCTTTAACAGAAACAGCTGTGCATATGCTAGTAATTTGGAGGGGAATTTGAAACCTTCCACCCCTGAGAGAGGGGTGAGAACAACAAAGTATGTTGTACAGTTTATGTGTCCATCGGACATGTGTGCAAAATGGGCAGCTATGTATGGGGCGTAATTTTTTTTGGGAGCAGATTGCCCTTTTTTTTCAGGTGAGAGTGGAATGTGGGGTAGGGAAAGTAGGTATATTTGGGGAGGTAGGTTGGGGAGGTAAACAGACAAGACAAACAAGATGCATACAGGGGCAGAATATGACACATGTGGTGGGTGAACAACATTGATGGGGAAGGATGTTTGGAAATTGCAAGCCCATGAGCCCACAGATGACAACAGTGGAACTGAGATCCCCACCCATGTGCAGTCACCACTGGACCTTCACAGCCCAGATGGTGGCTGTGCTGGGGGGCTGTGTAGGGGGGGCAGGCTCACCCGTGAGTCGCGCCACACATGCCTCAAGCTGGCATAGAGGATCAGTGACTGAACGCTCGATATCCCAACGCACCACAGCACGGACCGTTCGGAGGGTGATAGGTGGCCCTCCTCCGGCTACGCTTGCAGGGGGGATGAGCCCCATCCCCTGCAGCACTTCCACTTGAAGGTGGCACAGAGCCAATGGAGGAGGAGGTCTCGGGCTGGGCACTGGACCTAGTGGTGCCAGGTGCCATCGCCAGCTGAGGTGGGACAGGTGGGTCCGTTGGGACCGGTCTTCCCATACGTTCTATGTTTAGGAGGATTTAATGACAATATGGGGTGGTAACAGCCAACAGCATTCCAAATTAGTTGTAGCCGCATGCAGTAATATTCCCATTAACCCAACACACCAGAGTTCCAACAGTTGAACAGCAAGCATAACACATGCATATATAGAACAACAGTGGACATTCCAACAGCATGCAGGATTGATTGGTGGCAACAGGCCACCAAGATTTTGGTATTTGAACAGGGCACATGCATCAAAGTAAATGCAGATATTTATAAACCAATAGGACATATGTCCCAACAAATGTTTTGAGATTAGACATACCCATTGAGATGTGGAATTTGCATTGTTTATGCACATACAGTAGAGTGTAAAAATATACCTCCATTAACTTATATGTACTTATAGTTTACACTACATTCCTATTGACTGCAGGTATATATCCCCTACATGTCTTATTACACTGGGCAATGTCCGTTAAATTGTGAAATGGGTTTTGCTAGTTCCTTATATACCTGACATGTATCTAACCTACAAACTGTCCAGGATGCAGATGTTACTGCTACGTATTTATATATTTTATTTATATTTATATATCTACATATCTGGATGTGTTCAGGTGACATTATCAGTTATATTTTAACAGCCCCCTACATTTCTAGCAGCACACTGACATTTCTGGAGAACACAATAACAAGCTACTCATGTGCCAGTTTACCTATACATGCCAGCCATGAACCAACAGTTGAGGACTGTATATGTGCTTAACAGCTACTGACACTCCCTTCATCCACCGTCTATGGGCCTACCCAAGTGTGGATTGACAGCACTTAAAACAACAGTACTATTTCTATAATGCAAGAGTACAACAACATTTAGAAGAAAGTGACATGGACACACTCCAGGAATTATACCTTTATTAATTACATTGCACACTTTTCTAGAGGCTCTCTCATTTATTTGATATATCAGTGCATGCAGAAGACTCATTCAAGATGTATTATACCTTTAATAATGGGTTACAACACTCTTTTTCAGGCTCTCTCACTTATTTTATATAACAGTACACACAGAGATGTTATTCAAGACTTATTATACCTTTATTATTGGGCTACAACACTGTTTTCAGGCTGTCACACTTATTTTATATAACAGTACATGCAGAATAATTACTAACCTGCCAGATGGCACAGCCTTAGCAGCCTATCTGCATAGGCTTGCTGACTCGCAGCACGGACACCTGCAGCTGTGAAGTAAATGAAGTGATATTGAGACATACCTATCCATAATATAGATTACGATAGCAGTTCTTACATAATTCCTTCCATGGCTACCTACTCAGTAGTGGGGCATTTTCCATCCCACGGGCCTCCTGTATCCACTGGTTCAGTCGGTCCTCCTTGCGTCTCTTCAGGTCTGAGTAGTGGTGTCTGACCTGTTCACCAGACTGAGGGACGCCTGTGGCACTGTTGAGATCATGTGCGAGACGGTTCTAGGCTTCCACTTTGTATTCAGTGCCCTGGAACTGGCCCTGCAGGAGTCTGGCATCATGATTATGGACGAGTAGCCAAACCATCACTTTTGACTCCTCAATGCCCCACCGTTGCGCTCGGAAGCGAGAGCCCTCTCCAACACCAGCCATGCTGCCTGCAGATGGGAGCTACAATCAGTTATAGAAAGTATTCCCACCTATTGAGCTTAAATATGCCTCATTTCCCGCACTTATTTGTGATTGGCCAGTTTTGAAAATTCTCAGCTAAAAGAACACCTGCTTAGCACTGGGTAAACTTTCATTAATATGCATATGTGTGTCGACAGTGTATGAATATCAAAAGCTGTCATGGCTTAGTGGTTCAGTACTGTGATTATGGTGCACAGTATCCCGGGTTTGAGGCCTGTCATTGCTTTTTATTTTACTACTGGACAGACCGGCTAGGGGGTGTGGCTGTGTTTAGCCGACTTTGCTCAACTTTGCCAAACATTGCTCAACGTTGCCCGACGTTGCTCGAGGTTGCGCTAGTTAGCGCGGTGAGCAGCTATGTGCAAACATGCTTTGTTTGCGCTAGTTGGCGTGATGCGCAGCTCCATGCAAAGCCATTGCGCTAGTTAAAGCAGTGCTAAGCTATGAGCATTTATACTCAAATGTGCTTAATACTGGTAAACTTTGCTAAGCAGTGCTTCACATTGCTTAAGATATGTTACTTATGCATTCATCAGTATGCATAACCAATTTACCTTCTTATATATATATATAAAATATTGTTCACTACTACATAGGCTTTTTACTAAAATTTTAAAGATAAATGTCAGGAATTATTTTTCTATACCAGTTTCCTACTGAAAATAGAAAGGGGAATGGTGGGACTCGAACCGGGAATGCCTCCTCGTTGTGCGAAGGCTCTACCACTACGCTATTGCTATTTGGCTTAATTTGCATATAAGTTTCTTTTTATCCTCTTCGATCTCTAAACTGCTAACTGTAGCTAAGCAATGGGCAAACCCGCGCAAACACGCGCAAATATGGGCAGCTATATCGGGAATAATAAAAAAAAAAAGGAAAGTTTTACATTTAAAATTGTACAGGGATTTAGAATGTGGGGGAGTGTAGTGTTGGGTATGTACACATTTGAACGGATTCGCTCATTTCAGTTGACATTTGCAGATTGAGGGACTTGCAGGGACGTGGATTTTTGGACTGCTTGGCAGTCTGACATGACCCCTGCACTCGTGCATGCTCCATGTTAGCCTTAGAGTTGAGTCAGCATGCCCTCATGAATATGCATGGCATGCTGACGTCATCCTCTTAGGCTGCGGTTTCCTAGTAAGACTTATTTAGTATTACACGGAGGATTAGTGAATCCCGGCCGATATTTCTGTATTGTATTTCAGATGGTCCTTGATCTAAAAGATGTTACACATAATATTAGCATGCATGGCATAACTGAGTACACTTGCTGTTCAGAATAAAAGTTTGATTCTTTGTATAATATTTTCCTGATACAGTATATTTTTTATGCTGCTCTTTATTGCATCGTATGTAATAGTTACTATGTCTTTGTGGAGCTTTTCTCCCCGGGCCTCTGCTGAAAATGGAAATATATCCAGTCAGACTAGCCCGGTTAACAAATGTAAAATAAAAAATAAAATAAATAAAAATCTCTTTTGTACCTACTTATTTTGTATTGTATTTCAGATGGTCCTTGATCTAAAAGATGTTACACATAATATTAGCATGCATGGCATAACTGAGTACACTTGCTGTTCAGAATAAAGGGAATGTAGGGATTTAATTGGAATGAATGAATGAATGAATGAATGAATGAATGAATGAATGAATGATTGAATAACATAGAAACTAGTTTTCTTAAAACTTCATTGATGAGCTCAGTCACAATAATTTCCAAAAACCACGAAACCCAGGTAGTGTTCCAAAGCAACAAACCTTTATTTATTGCTTTGGAATACTACCTGGGTTTCATGATTTTTGGAAATTATTGTGACTGAGCTTATCAATGAAGATTTAAAACCACTAGTTTCTATGTTTTTGTTTGTTTTTCCTTAACACTCATGGTGGTGAGGTTGGAAGTTGACAGATTCCTGTGTTCATGATTTTATTGGAATGCTGGACTTGTTTGGTGTGCCTTTGTCATTGTCTGCATCCTTCTGGAGTTATATCTATGTAAGGACAAGTGATCAATGCAGCGTTTATGACTTGTAGTTCGGTCAATTGCAAAATGTAACAAAAGCATAAACATAGAATGGTCTAAATACAGTCCAAACAATAGCATTACTCTTTTTAAGCATTTTTTTCCAAGGGATAATCCCCTCTGCACCTATCTATGTCTATCTATCTTCATGTGTGTGTGTGTGTGTGTGTGTGTATATATATATATATATGTATATATATATATATATATATATATATATATATATACATATATATATATATATATATATATATATATATATATATATATATATATATATATATGTATGTATGTAGCACACACATATGCATACATATATAAATATATACAGTAAATATATATATATATATATATATATATATATATATATATATAAAAACTTTGTGATCACACAACAGTGAGAAGAGAATAGAACTCAAAATCCTTCACTGTTATGAGATTGCAGTCAGTAGCTGTATAGCAGATTGACACAGCTGGTTGTCGACCATCTTTATATATGTGTTTGTATGTGTATATATATATATATATATATATATATATATATATATATATATATATGTAGAGGCATACTACCTGCACGTGTGTGTGTATGTGTGTGTGTGTATAAATAATCATTATTATCATTATCAACAACCCACCCTTTCCCATTTTCTACATGGGGCTGGGGTGTTTTGCTACGTCAACTGTCACTGTTTCTTTCAATTATGACACTCGCCTACCTTTCAGTGACAGTCATACCTGACTTTTGCAGATCTTCTCTTACACAATCTATCCACCTCTTTGCTGGATACCCAAGTCACCTATTGCCCTCTTCATGCTTGTCCCAGATCTTCTTCACCAAGTTGTCTTCTCATTTTCTGCACATGCCTAAACCACTGTAATCTGTTTACTTTGACCTTTGTCTTCAATTGAAGCTGCTTTTGCTTCTGCTCTGATGACTTCATTTTTTTATCTGTCCTACAGTGTGCATCCTAAACATCCATCTCAGGCACTTCGTCTCCATCATCTTTAGCTTCCTCAACTGCTCTGCCTTTACTGCCCAGTTTTGTACACCACACAGTAGTACTAATTCTGCCACTGTTTTGCACACTGTATTTTTCAGCTTCTTTGTCATTCTTCTCTCATACGCTAACTCTGACACTCTCTGTTAGTGGGATGCAGCCCCAGATACTTGAAGCTGTTAACCTGTTTCACTATTTTCCCTTCTTCTTCTAATTCCCCCCATTTGCTGTCATTACAACTGTCTTAACTTTACACACTTTCATTCCATATGCCTTCAGTTTTGCATTGCATTCCTCTATTCTTTGCTGAAGTTCTTGCCACACCATCTGCATACAATAATTTTATTGTTCTTTGCTCTATGACCTGTTTGCTAATGTAGTCTATCTCTAGAATGAACATCAGTGGGCTCAGAGCTGAATCCCATTGCACACACCCTCCAACTCGAAACACCTTTGTGAGAATGAACACTGTCCTTACTTGAGTTACTGGGTCCTTGTATATAGCCTGGAGTAATGCTTCCAATGTTTTTGTGAATTTGAACCACTAAAGGACTGCCAAAATTGGCTTTATTGGCATTTTGTCATATCCTTTGACCAAGTCTAGGAATGCCCAGTTGGATTTGTTCCTTATCTGTAGCTTCTTCTCAACTGTCTGTCTTAATACAAAGATCAGGTTGGATCTGCTGTATCCTGATCTGAATCCAAAATGTCCTATCTTATTTTCTCCTATTCTGTGTATTCTTTTACCAGTCACTGCTCCGGAAAGTTCATGCAGTGAGACAGGAGCCTGATAGCTTTGTACTAAGCACAGCTGTGGATGCCCCTTTTTCATGTACACTGGCACTAACGTGCTTATTCTTCCATAATTGGGAATATGCCTTTTACTCCATCCTGCTGTGAGTACCCTCAAGAGCCGTTTCTCCCCTATCTCAACCAACAGCTCGATCATATCCATTGTGACCTAATCCAAGCCGGCTTCTTTTCTTCATTTCATTTTCCTCAGTGCTCTTCTTGTTTCTCGTGGGATAGGCTCCTTCTGTTTTTCTGTTGTGGGCTGTCTGAGGCTGTACAGCTTCTATGGGGGTTTCTTCTTTCAAAATCTGCTGAAAGTACTCCTGCTGATCATGTTGTTGCTGACATCCCTTATGAAGTTTGTCTACCTTTATTTTCATCTTTGTCTCACAGCCTGATAGAGTTTCTTTACACCATCTACTGATTTAATTTCGGAAGCTGGCAGAGTGTCTCTGATGCCTTGTTCTTTGCTATTGCAACTCCTCTTTTAGCCTCTTTGTCAGCCAACCAGTATCCCTTCATGGGCTGATCCATCTTTTCTATCTTCTACTTTTTGCAGCACTCCTTCTTTTCTTGATGACTCCCTGAATTTCTGCATTGCACTCCCATCTTTCCTTAAGTGTTATGTCCATGTCTGGCTTGGCTGTTTATCAGTTCTGTAGTCCTCACACATGCTGTTTTGAGGTGCTGCCATTCTTCTTCCTGAGGTGCTAGAGCCCTGAGTAATTTCTTCAACTCGA
Source organism: Protopterus annectens (assembly GCF_019279795.1). NCBI lineage: Eukaryota > Metazoa > Chordata > Ceratodontiformes > Protopteridae > Protopterus > Protopterus annectens. The sequence continues at coordinate 1,500,261,705 of NC_056739.1, forward strand.
GTGCTTTGTTCATAGTCACCTTCCAGGTCTTCAGCCAGGTCTCTGTTGACCTCACAGCCTTCTCTGATCAGCTGATTTTGGCAACTAGTAGTTTTTGCTGTTGGCTGACTGTTTTTCCTGGGATGACTTTGTGATCCCTATTTCTATTCCATTGCCCTTTCCTTACTAGGATGAAGTGCATCTGGGTTGGTTTTTGGCCATTCTTGCATGTGATCTTGTAACCCTCTCTCTCTCTCTCTCTCTCTCTTTCAGTAAACCAGGTATTGGCCACATTCAAGCCATTTGCAGTCTAGAATGGCTTTTCCTTTTTTATTCATGTTACCCCAAACATGTAGACCACAGCAGTCCTTATAACCTGTTCTGTCTGTCATGATATGTGCATTCAAGGCACCCATTATCATACCGATTTGTGTTATCCTACTTGATCTAGAAGGTCTTAAAACTGCTGTCTGAATGCACTCTTTTTCTCACTTTCACAACCTTGCTGTGGGGTATAGGCCAAAATTATGAATAGTGCAGTCTGATTGCTCTGGGTCTGTCACTATTTCTAATAACATTCCATAACTGTCTTACAAAGCATCTCCATTACCATAATTTTCACACCATTTCTAGCCTATGCTTCTGAATAGTAGAGTCTTGATCCCAAATGATGTTGTCTCTAGGATACGTATGATGTCCTGCCTCCTGCTTCCTCCTTACTATGACATCATCCACTTCCAAACTGTATCCTGTCAGTTAACCAACAATGAGAGTACCAACTCACAGTTCATATTTGGCAGGTGGATTGGTTTTATGTCAAGCTTTTGCTTAACAGAGCTATCCCAGATAACCCAAGCTGGGCAACTGGACACCAGCCAGACAGTAGTTTTATGACAGGCACACACTGGTCAATAAGGGCACATGCACCACTCCAACTGTTAGCTTAATTCCTTGGCATAAGTCAGAGTAGGCTGGGTCGTCAACTAACATATCACCTGCAAATACCCATACCCCTTTGGCAAAATTAATCAACATGACCAAATTACCTAGAGGTATATTTTACACCATTGAGTGGCTAGCCCTAACATAGCAAGCAGTCATTGATTTGTGTTCTCCTAACTTGAGGATACAGTGCACCAAAGCTTACGTTAAAGGCAATTTATCTGTACAACTCTTCCCTTATAGGCGCCATCTAGAATCTGTGCTGTTACCCACATTTCCAGTCAATAGTGAGTTTAAGGTGGAAGGACAACCCACAGGGACAAAGGAAGAAAATGAAAACTCCATATAAGCATGAGTTGGGAGTCAGAATCAAACCTTGTACCTTTTGCATAGGAGGTAAAGACCTTCACTATTACGCCAACTGGTCTCTTCAGTGTGTGTGTGTGTGTGTGTGTGTGTGTGTGTGTGTGTGTGTGTGTGTGTGTGTGTGTGCATGTGTGTGCATGTGTGTGCGTGTGTGTGCATGTGTGTGCGTGTGTGTGTGCGTGCGTGTGTATGTGTGTGTATGTGCGTGTGTGTGTGTGTGTGTGTGTGTGTGTGTGTGTGTGTGTGTGTGTGTGTGTGTGTGTGTGTGTGTGTGTGTGTGTGTGTGTGTGTGTCTTAGGTAAACAGATATAGATATGACTATACTTAAAATATTCTAAGCAGTGTAGTATCAACAGTCAAAATATCTAAAGAGTAATAAAACAAAATGACAGACTAAGATGGCAGCTAAAATTCCAGAACTTTAAAAAACAATTGGAATAAACTTTCACTCCACAGATGCTTCTTCAGACCAAAAAAGGCAAACTTAATGAATCAATCATATGTAAAGGTATATGTGTACATAGATATATATATGTATATATATATATATATATATATATATATATATATATATGTGTATGTATATATGTATACAGCCAACTTAATTATTAAGAGCATGTGATTTCAATAAAGTCTTTAAAAATAGTCTCATTTAACCCAAAGCCTATATCTGCTTACAGCAGTAAAATCTAGCTAGGTTCTGTTCATTCAATTTTATTCTTATGATCACCACCTCTCAAATTAAAAGTCTGCAGTTCTAAACCATAAAATGTAAAAGTATGTGTATTATCATTATTGAATATATATGCTTAGCCAATGCATTAGATGATTTTTTTTTCCAAATATCATAAATATGTTCCTTTAAAGTATGATTAGTTTTCCCTGTATAGCAACATGGATACTTGATGCACTGTACAAATTAAAATCTGTGTATTTACAGTCGGCCTGAAATTTCATTTTGAATATTTGTCCAGATCCAGGATGTATGAAGTGAGACATGGAATAAATATATTTACAAACACTGCAAGTACTGCATGGAAACATGCCACAATGTTCAGTTAACCTATTGTCTCTTCTTAACAGTTGTCTGTAACATAGTTGTCGCTTTGAGGATTTACTGTTTTTAAAATAAAATGCTCATCTGGTTCCTACAATATTTCTAAGGTATTCATCAGCCATCAAAATAGGCCAGTTTTTGTCGATAACTTTACATATATTATTAACATCATTAGAGTATGTAACTTTCTGTCTAGTAACAGGAAGTTATGAGCCATGCCACAATGTTCAGTTAACCTATTGTCTCTTCTTAACAGTTGTCTGTAACATAGTTGTCGCTTTGAGGATTTACTGTTTTTAAAATAAAATGCTCATCTCGTTCCTACAATATTTCTAAGGTATTCATCAGCCATCAAAATAGGCCCGTTTTTGTCGATAACTTTACATATAGTATTAACATCATTAGAGTATGTAACTTTCAGTCTAGTAACAGGAAGTTATGAGCCACATTATTCATGGTATGCTCAGAATCTGAGAAAAAAGGGGGCGTGGCCAAGGATGAACACAGGATAGCAGCAGATTTCTTCAGCTCCACCAATTTCATTACATTGACAGGAATTAATTACTTAAATTAATTTTTGAAGTAATTTTCTTTCTAAATATGTTTGTTTTATATAGTTCTTGAACTATATCTAAAAAAGAAAGGAAATCTTAATAATATTCCTGTCAGAAATTACTTTGGAAATTTTCCTGTCAGTTTATCAGTCTGAAATGAGTTCCAGTAAGACCAATTCTCAAGACTCCAGCATCAAGAAAGAACTTCAGTCTCTGATAATTATAGTCCAGCAACTTACTGCTAAGATGGATAAAATGGATACTAAAATAGACACTTTCATAGAAAAACTACAAAACAAATAGACTTGTTACATATGGACCTGCAACAACAGAAGATCCAGATGACAGGCATAGAAGAAGCTGTGAATGACATGGAAAATAGAATACAAGAAGAGGAAATCAACATTGAGTTTCTGCTGAAACAAAATACACATTTACAAACAAAGCTGGATGACCTGGAAAATAGATCTAGGCAATAACATTAGGATTTTTGGACTGCCAGAAAATATTGAAGGTAACAATATTACTTCTTTTTTAACAACATGGCTCCCTAAAACTTTAGATTTACCAGAAGCACTCTCTTTTGGTATTGAAAGAGCACATAGATCTATAGCTAATACTAACTCTAACAAAAACTATCCTAGATCAGTTATAGTTAGATTTCTATCATCTTTTGATAAAGAGATGGTTCTTAAATCTGCTTGGGCTAAAGCTCCTGTTAAGATTAATAAAATAACTGTGCGTTTTGACAATGACTATTCTTCCATGGTATTAGCTAAAAGAAAAGTTTTTCTGCCACTAATAAAGGAGCTTAAAAAAGCACAGTTTAAAACATACCTTCTGTTTCCTGCCAAGCTTAAAATCTTCCTTCCTGATGGTCCTAAAATTTTCGATGACTTAGACTCTGCTTTACTGTTTATCAAAAAAAATAAGATTTTGGAAAAAATAGAATAAATGGAATGGGCTAGTCCTTCGTTGAAGAGACTGGCAACTGAAACTTCATGGAAGACTTCAGAGAAGAAGAAGAGACTAAAAAACAAATGATTTGTACTATGTTTTTTCTCTCTCATCATTTTATTTTATTATTAATCTTTTTAAATATAGTTCCTGCATTTCCAAGAAGCAACAAATATTTTGAAAAAGATTTAATCAAAGTTATTCTCTGTGTGCAAAGAAATGTTTTGTTTCATAACTAGTCAAAATATCTGGAGATTTAATGGCAAGCTGTGATTTAACTTGTTTCTCTTTCTGAAGAGGAAAAATAAGGTCAGTAATTTGATACATTTTTTTTCCTTTAAAAGTTTATATGTTCTTCAAATGCTATTCCTAATTATACTTTCTTGATTACACTGCTTATGCTTGTTTGTAAATAATCTGTCATGCTTTAACTAATAATAATTAGAACTAAATAATAGTAAATAATATGTTTTATTTTTAACTCTATTAATATAAACAGTAAGTAATATTCTATTGTATATACTTCTTATAGCTTTCTCTTACATTTTTTTTTATTTCTGCCTTACACCCTTTTACTTTCTACTCTCTTTTTCTTTTCTTTATTAATATATAGAAATACTTTTGATCATTTAAAAACAGTAAATAATAAGATTCACACAGGAGTTGATTTGGGACAAAAATGTTGAGTTTTGTTACTTATTAATAATTTTGGGCTTGATTTCACTTACATAGAGTCTGTAATGACCTGTAGAATGCATTGTGAAGGTTTTGTCATGTTTAGATGCATTTACACTGCTAAATGAATGTTTGTCACTAGTTTTTAATAAGTTTCCCGTCAAAATGTTAAGAGAGACAATCTGGGATGTGGGCTGTCTCATGCACAGTGTCCATGAGCTACTTCAAAAGCTTCAACTCTCAGAATTCTCACAGAGAAGCTGAAAGCAGCTGGTCTCACCTTTGACCTAGATATCACATTGACACATCACAGATACAGGAATAGCAGATTAATAATATGTGTTAAAACCTATGTCCCAAACATATACATTACTATAACTCATTTAATTCATCTGATTGACAAGCATAAATAATTTTATAACTCTATACTGGAAGAAATTGTCATGTGATATATTTTAAAGCAGTAGTATAGCATGTTTGTAAAATCTGGTTACTAAAATGTGTTTGCTGTGCTTTATTTTGTATAAAGCAGACAGATTTATTGAAGGGACAGCAATGTAAGATGGTGCTCAGTAAAGATACAACTCAGTGAGATCATATATATATATATATATATATATATATGTATGTGTGTGTGTGTGTGTGTGTGTGTGTGTGTGTGTGTGTGTGTGTGTGTGTGTGTGTGTGTGTGTGTGTGTGTGTGTGTGTGTGTTTATGTGTATGTGTGTGTGTGTGTGTGTGTGTGTATGTGTGTGTGTGTATGCATGTGTATATATATATATATATATATATATATATATATATATATATATATATATATATATATATATGTATATGTGTATGTGTGTGTATGTGTGTATGTATGTATATATATATATATGTGTGTGTGTGTGTGTGTGTGTGTGTGTGTGTGTGTGTGTGTGTGTATGTAGATATGTATATAAATGTTTCTGAGAATCTGCTTAACTATGAAGTATGATTTATAACAATTTCTATGAATACAATATTTTATTCTATTGGCAATATTGAGTTTGTGTAAATGCTCATATACAAGCAATTCAAGGTTTTTTTGGAAGCTGTTAACTGTATTTACATGACAGAAAATAGATGCATCCTAATATATGTAATGTCTGAATCATATTAGCCAAAGTTTTTGATTTAAATGAATGTTAGAACTTATTTTTCTCTCCTCTTGATTTCTAACATCAAGATTATTTGAATGCTATTTGAATACAAGTGTTTTATATTACATGGATGTATATAGTAGTATGAACAGTTTTTAAAAAAAAAAAAAAAAAAAAAAAAGGTTTATTTTAGTTTATATGATGCTGTTTTACCAAATGTGTAGTCTTGTCTTGCTAGATAATTGAATTGAAAACTGTTAACTTCAGTTAAATATAACTAGTATTAAATTGATAAGGTGGTAGCTGACGTACTGCTGCTTAGGGTAGGGGGTTAACTTGAGTGGTAAATACTACTCTAAGGGAGTTTATAACTCCAGGCTGGATGCAAGGTTTAATCCTTACATTATTTTCACTTGTTCATTGTTATTTGTATATAGTTTTGACATCCACAATATATTTTGTACATTCATTGTCACTACAAACAAAATTGAATCCTATACGAAATCCCATAAGAGATTCAATAAATACAGCTATATTTAAAGGTACACCTAAAGGAGGAGATGTAACATTACTTATCTTGTTATTTGTTATTTTGATCATAAGATTCTTAAGTTTTAAAAATGCCAAATGACATCTTTAAAAGGAATTTCTTTAAACATTAATGGATTGAATAATCCATGTAAAAGGGCAAGCCTAATAAGATACATTAATTTACATAAGGCCGACTTAGTCTTCCTACAAGAAACCCATCTCTTGAAAAAGATATTGATAAACTAGCCACAAACAAATATACAGTATTGGTTAGTTCAGAGCACACTCAGAAAAAAGAGGAGTGGCTATTTTATGGAATAAAAGTATGCCCATTCCTAAAACCATTAAGTCTTATCAGGATGACAAAGGAATGTTTTGTATGGTTACAATACAAATTAATGGGAAGACTTAAACTTTAATTAATGTATATTGGATACCTGGAATTGGTATTAATACAGTGAAACATCATCTTGATAAGATCATATCATTCTCTATAGGAGATATTATTTTAGCTGGTGACTTTAATTGTATACTACATGAAAGTGATACTACCACTATAGGAAAGAGAAGAATTACATCTAATGCAAAACATTTAAAGGATTTTGCTAATTCTTATCATTTGAATGATATTAATAATCAGATAGATTCAAAATCATTACCATACACCTTTTTTTCTAACAGATACAAAACTTATTCAAAAATAGATAGGGTCTTTATTTCTAACCAGATGGTAACAGATTTAATTAATTCCAAAATCATTTCATGTCCTATATCTGATCATAATTCAATTGTTTTGAATTCATGATAAAAAATACTCATAATGTTCAGATCAAAAGGATACCAGCATACTTAACTCAACTAAAAGACTATAAAGAATATATACTTTCAGAAGTAAAACATTTTTAGACATAAATAACACTCCTGAAGTCTCCATTGTTTATGTTTGGGATGCCTTAAAATCATATCTATATGGACAGAGTATCAGATGGTATAATAATAAAAGGAAATCTTGGGATAAGGAATTGTTAGATATTCAAAGTAAATTAGACTCTTATAAACATAATAATAAAGACAATATTATGGACAAGAAAGTTATTGAAGAAATAAACAAACTAAATGAGAAATACAAAGAAATTTTAACTCATAAAGTTAAAATAACTTTAGAGAAATACAAGTTTTTGTCTTATTCAATAAGCCCCAAATACTTACATAGACTTAAAAATAAAACAAAATGGTTGAATAAACAAAACCATATCAAAGAAATCTTTTCTCTAAGGAAAAAGAAGAATGTTTCTAGTATACCAGAAATACTAGATGAATTTAGAAATCACTTTCACAAAATTAACCATAATAATATTAACATGGAACCTAAAGATAAAATAAAGGAGTTTATAACCACAAATATGAATAAAAGCTTAATAAACAACAGATTAAACTATTGGACAAGAATATTTCATATACAGAAGTTATTACACAAATAAATAAGCTTAAATCAAACAAAGCACCGGGTAATGATGGTATTATACCAGAGATATATAAAATCCTTTCTAAAAATACATATTCATTAATACATAAGGTTTTTATTTTGGCCCAAACTGAGTTAATAACCCCCCCATCTTGGCAATATACATTTATTTCGCCAATTTTAAAACCTAATAAAGATCCAACTAGATGTTCTTCATATCAGCCCATCTCATTACTTAATGTTGATTATAAAATGTTTATGAATATCTTTGCTGATAGATTGAAGACAATCATTCCCGGCATTATAGATATAGATCAGACAGGCTTCATTGTAAATAGAAATACTTTTGATAATATAAGAAGAACTTTAACATTAATAGATTTTGTAAATAAGAAAAAGAAAGATTTAACACTTATCAGTCTTGATATAAGTTCAGCATTTGATTCAGTAAGTTGGGACTATCTGTTTACCTTAATGAAGTGCACAAACTTCTCGGATGCATTTGTAAATCCAATTGAACATTTATACAAAGGAACGTTGGCTTATATTAAGGTTGGAACATATGTTTCACAAAAATACCCATTCTTAAAGGTACAAAACAAGGATGTCCACTTTCTCCACTATTATTCACTTTAGTAATGGAGCCTTGGGCTAATTTGATCAGAAACAGTACTGACATAGAGGGTTTAGAAATAGATGAAAATACAACATCCAAAATTCAACTTTTTGCAGATGATGTTCTAATTACATCAGCAGGATCTAATTCTTCTATACAGTCTCTATTTGATAACTTGATGAATTTTAAAAGTATTTCTGGTTTAATATTCAATGAAGAAAAAACTAAAATACTACCTATATATACATGAAAAAATATTCTCATTAGTGATTTTACTAAATATGTACCCAATTCAGGTCAGATAACTTATTTAGGTATAATACTATCTAAAGATATTAAATCTATTATATATAATAATTATAATACCTGTTTTCTTAATATACAAAATCTTTTTAATACCTGGAATAATATGTTTTTTACTATGGAGGAGAGACTTACAATTATTAAAATGATAATATTCCCCAAGATTTTATACTTAATACAATCAATAATACTTCTACCTACAAAAATAATTATCAAGAAACTGAACACACTAATGTTAAATTTCTTATGGGCACCTAATAGACCTAGGATTGCATTAAAGAAACATACTAATAGCTGGTCTCAAGGGGTATTTCTTTTCCAGACTTTAATTTATATACTATCTCTTCTATTGTAAAAGTTATTACTTTATTAATAGATCAGTCATATGTCACAAAATGGAAAGATTATTGGGAGCTAATTAGTATACACTTCATGAAAATCTCCTTAACACATAAAAATATGATTGTAAATAACTCCATGTTATGGTTACTAAAGAATTTTGTACTTCACCTATTACACCTAAACATATGGTTTGTTACCCATTAAATATTATTATTAGTTATCGTAACTTTATATTCATGCACCTTAAGTATAGGGAATGGAATTTTATTGTATTTCCTATAATGTATACTCAGGGTATGCTTTTGTCATCTACTTCTGAAGGAACTCATTTAGCTATAGATAATGATCTAAAGTACTGGTATCAGTTGATATCTGATAATAAAGTTAAAAATCTAGATTTCTTAAAACAAGAATTTGATCTAAGAGAAACTTGCTGGTTAGAGGTTCAGACCTTTAGACAACATCTCATTAATAAAATAGATTTAATGTCTATAACTGTTAAAGAATCTATTCCAACACTGATTGATTACTTGATATTAAATTTACAACATAACGTTTCTGATAAAAGTAAACTTTCATACATACATACAGTTATCAGACAAGAAACTTTTTACAGTGTAGATTCATACTGGAATTATTTCACTTCTATTAATGGGGACCCACCAAATCAACAAGATAAACAATATATATTGGAATCTGCTTATAGAACTACGTCTTCCATTGTCTGGAGACTTTATACATGGAAATTTTTACATAGATCTTTTTATACACCTTTGATGATGAATAAAATAAATAATAAAGATAATCTATGTAAGAGATGTAATGTAGAAATTAATGCTGACTGGGCTCATATGTTTTATGACTGTATAAAATTGAAAGAATACTGGAAGTCAATTAATGAATTTTTGCAGGCTCTTTTACAGATAATTTCATTATTTCTAAATCTCTTATATTATTCAACACACCTGTACCTCAAAGTGTTAAAAAGGTTAAGCTTCCCTTGTTATGGTCTATTCTAGCAGTGGCTAGGAAAATAATAACTAGAAATTGGATTTCAGATACACCTCCTTCGTTCAATGAATTTAAAAATGTTATGAATATAGTGTGCCATATGGAAATAAACACAATTAGGACTAGAACAAATAGAAAAACATCTTATTTTATTGTATGGGATAATTTACAAAATTTGTTAAAAAAATTTTAATTTCAATAGCATGGTATTTTAGTTTAATTAATTGATCTGATTGTAGTGGATGTATTTGTAAATACTTTAGTTGTTTTGTTGAATATTATAATAATACCTATTTTAATTACTTGTATAAAATTGTTATATTTCTCTTATATGTTAAAACAATAAACCTGTTTTGAAAAAAAAAAGAATCTGAGAAAAAAGAGTTAGCAACACTATGTCTAAGAGACCAGACTTCATTAACAGTTTTATCTGTTTCAGCAGTGGAATACCATATATCAATAAAATTCTGTTGCATAACTTGAAAAACCTTTGCCAGAGTATTATCATCATTATGTAATCCTGCAGCTCAAATAAACTGTCCTTTCAGCACGCTCCTATAAATATATCTCGGATGCATACTAGATTTATGTATGAACACATCTTTCTTACAAAGTTTCTATACAAAGTAGTTGACATTACTTTGGCATCATTAAAAGAGACACATACATCCAAGAAATCAACACATGTATAAGAATAATTAACTGCAAATTTTAAAATGGCAATCTTTGAATTTAAATTTGGGTTTCAATTATATGAAATTGCTTGCTGACTTCTGTAGTTCCATAAAAGCATCAATATTACATGAAATCAATATGCTGCAATGCAAGCTAATGTGGCCAGTTCATGCACTGGCTTTTGTAACCTGGGTGGCCCATAGTTTTGGACCAGATGCTGCCGCTTTATGATAATATGTTGTGCCCACCTCTGCCTTGTATGGGGCAATGCTGTTGCCTTTTTATCCTCCAATTGCCCAGTCTACTCCTATCCTGCTGCTTCAACTGCTAATGTGGACCCTGATTGGACATTTTCTCAATATCATAACTATTTCTGCAGTACCATGTTATTCATCATGGCACATGCATCAAAAATTTAATTTAACTGCAGGTTTCTACTTAGTGCCCTGCCAGACAAATCAAAGCAACAGAAGCATCTCTTCAGTTTGGAAACATTTGTTCTGCCATGTTTCATGGTCCTGCATGCAGTGTTATGTGGCATCTTCACCATGGTCTGGGAGTTGTGAATGGTGGTCATCATACAAAGCTATAGTATTTTTCCAACTTCATCTGCAACATAAAATAATGATATCATTATATGTGGCCTGCTATGTGCTTGCATGGTAATGGTATATTCTGTCCTTTGTCCGTTTCTTCCAGCTTGATGTCCCTGTAAGAACCATCAGTGTAGGTGAATGAATGCCATGTGTGTGAATCATGAAAACTGTCTGGGTATGCAAAAATACATTATAGACAATGCTTTGGTACTCCACCTGACAGTTGATGGAATAGAAGATCTCCCTGTTTTTTATTTATTTAATTTATTATCATTTGTTTTCTGGGTTTGTCTCTCTGGGAATAAGCTGCCCCTTTATAGTTTTGGCCCAAGGAAGACAAACCCCAAAGAATACTACAAGTTCAAAAGCTGATAAGCAGCACTGCAAGGATTTTAAGTAGTTTATCAGAGTGAACTGAAGTAGAACACATGCAATGCACATAACATATGTTAATACTTTGTTAATCCATCTGACACCCCATGGACCATCTGACACCCCATGGATCATGTGTGGCCTCCATTTCTTTCTTTCCATTTTTCAATGGAGGCTTGAAGAAAAAAGTTCCAACATACATTATATACAATAAAAAGTTAGCATATAATGAAGTACAGGAATGGTTTCACATAGTGTAAGTGGGGGACTGTTCCAATATGCTAAGAAATATGTATAGTGTTAGATTATATTTACAACATGAGAGTAGATGATAATTACATGACACACATTATGATCTTGAGCATAGTGGCAAATAACTGGCATTCTGGGGGTAGATTTTATTGGTGGAATTATCATATTGTTGCAGAGGTTAAATGTTAATATTGAGCGGGAATTAGGGGAGTATGAGAGTGATTACAGATTATGAGATATAGGTGGTGACCCAATGTGAAGAGAGGTATAAGTATAAGCTGTGAGCATGGTCAGATCCAGTTATGTGAGAGATTAAATTTTAGTTTTTGAAGAGCTGGTGTTTGGTTTGTTTCTTCTGTCAGGTCAGGTGAGACACAGTTCCACAGTTTGGTTATGTGTACAGAATACAGTGAGTTCCAATACTGATTGTTCCAGTGCTTCCAGTAGGATCATGTTTTCCTAGTAGATTATATTTAGTGATGCGATTGACACTAGTTGTATATTTGCTGGATTTGTAAATTATGTTGTGTATTATATTTAGTTGATTTGGGTGTTAGGGTATTTTTGCCATCAGCCAGATGATCATATGGAAAGGATTACAATGGAGAGTTTTATTAGACAAGTGAGCAGCAAATTTGTCAATTTTGTTGTAGGTTTGTTCCAGCTGATATAGTTGCACTTTGAGAATGTTGTTTAGGATAAGATATGAGTAGAGAGTACTTGGTAAGAGCAGTGATACGCCTGTGCTGTTTTTTCAGGCAAAATAAGTTAAGAAGATCTTGGTCCTATACATTGTGTCTGCATTTGTATTAGTTTTAAATGAGCCATAGTCTGTGAATCAAAGTGTAGCTTATGGTCTTTGATGATTGTGTAACTAGCTCTATGTTTGTGTTAGTCTGAAGGGTTATACTGATTTTGCCTGCAGTGTTTGGTTCAAATATTATCAGCTTACATTTAATAAGAGCTTTAAACTTACTCTGTTCGAATTTACTGAATGTTAGATGAGTGTTAAGTTGTAGTTGAATAGGGGTTTAGCAGAGCACACTAGAGTAGATTCATTAGCATACTTACCAGCTTTGCATTGTCATCTGTGGTGTGCATGACATTTGTAAAATATTAAATTGGATAGAGCCTACTTCTTTGCCTTGGTCAATGCTTACTGTTTGGGTGTGTGATCTGAACACAGTATGTTTGGTTCCACCTAACAGCTTGATATCTGTTGGAAAGTTAGCTTTCATATCTTAATGATTTTACAGCTGAGATCCATTTTGGCTAATCTGTGGAGGAGAATGCAGTGAGAAAAAGGGCTCAAAGGCTTTGGATATGTCTAGGAAGAAGGAGACAGAGCAAAGGTTTTATTTTTTGAGTTTGTTGATTTAGTTTATGAATGCTAATAGTGCAGTTTCAGTGCTGTGAGTTGTTCAGAAGCCATGTTGAATACCTGAAAACAGACTGTTAGTTTTGTGATGGTGTAGGAGTTGCATTTGCATCAGTAGTGCATTTTGTATTGTTTTGGAGAGGGGAGATAAGATGGTGACAGTTCTAGTTGGTGAGATAGTTATTTGTTCCCCCCTTTGTGTATAAGAATTCTATAGGTTATTTTCAGGGAATGGGAATGTATTGTTCATATATTATTCTATTATGTCTACTGTATAAACAATGGCTTCAAAGGCTAGTCACAGGAATTCTGATGGAAGCTGGTGTGGTACAAGGGTTGTAGGTTTTAGTTTCTGTGTTAGTTTTATATACTGCTTATATTTATAGGTTGCAGTGAGAAGTGTCCATCAGGAGGTGAATACATTTGGCTAGATTGGGTTTGTAAAGTGCTGAGTAACTAAGTTTGCTTTTGTAAAAAGTATGAATTAAGGATGCAAATAATTTAGTAATTGTATTCTTGAAGTAGCAGATTTTATGTTGTTTTCTTTCCTGACCTTAGTAGCTTATTGATCGTGTCCCAGAACAGTTTAGGTTGATTTTAGATTGAAGTTGGTAGAAACAGGTCTTTTCATTTTTCAGTATATTTTTGACAGTTTAGGTTGATTTTAGACTGAAGTTGGTTGAAGCAGGTCTGTTCATTTTTCAGTATATTTTTTACAGTTTAGGTTGATTTTAGACTGAAGTTGGTTGAAGCAGGTCTGTTTGTTTTTCAGTATATTTTTGACAGTTTAGGTTGATTTTAGACTGAAGTTGGTTGAAGCAGGTCTGTTCATTTTTCAGTATATTTTTTACAGTTTAGGTTGATTTTAGACTGAAGTTGGTTGAAGCAGGTTTGTTTGTTTTTCAGTATATTTTTTACAGTTTAAGTTGATTTTAGATTGAAGTTGGTTGAAGCAGGTCTGTTTTTCAGTATATTTACAGTTTAGGTTGATTTTAGATTGAAGTTGGTTATAGCAGGTTTGTTCGTTTTTCAGTATATTTTTTACAGTTTAGGTTGATTTTAGATTGAAGTTGGTTGAAGCAGGTCTGTTCGTTTTTCAGTATATTTTTTACAGTTTAGGTTGATTTTAGATTGAAGTTGGTTGAAGCAGGTCTGTTCGTTTTTCAGTATATTTTTTACAGTTTAGGTTGATTTTAGATTGAAGTTGGTTGAAACAGGTCTGTTTGTTTTTCAGTATATTTTTTACAGTTTAGGTTGATTTTAGATTGAAGTTGGTTGAAGCAGGTCTGTTCATTTTTCAGTATATTTTTTACAGTTTAGGTTGATTTTAGATTGAAGTTGGTTGAATCAGGTTTGTTCGTTTTTCAGCATAATATTTACTTTATTTCTAAGCTTGGCTTTGCTTTGTCTAGATTGAGCAGCTTCCTGCTGTTACTATGCACCATCTGTGGTTGTCATCAGTTCTTATTCATTTGTTTTGAATGATTTGGGTAGAGGTTGAATTTGATTTTATTTTTTTTATTCATTTGAGGAATACAAATTTTAGGACTGATAGGAAGGTGCAGTTAAAATAAGTAATCTCATCTTCAAGAGGAAGTTTGGTTTCTGGTTGCATTGCTTAAATAAAGAAATGAAGACATCTTTTTAGAAGTGTGATTTGGTGCCTATATTGGCTTGATGATGAATGCGGTGATGGTCAGTGATCGGAGATGATACCTGATGAAAGGATGTGTGTTGTTGAGTAGTTAAGATCCAGTCAAGGATGTTTTTTTATCAGTAGTTTCAACACTGTGTTGGGTCATTTATTAGTTGGGTAAGTGAAAAGGTTGATATTTATTTGGGGCCTGTGGATTTGAAGAGATAGCTGTGTTTAGGCTAGTCTTCATTACCATTTCCTAATACAAGTATGGATTCTTTATTTTTGTGGAGAAAAAGTCTAGAATATTTTTAATAAGCTAATAATTTGTTGAATGTCTGAGGTGAGAGATAGATGGTTGCTATGTAAGGTTGTGGAAATGAGTAAAAAGTTTGGAATTAGAAATTCAGCATTATTGGAGAGAACTGGGAGTTTAGTAGGTGTATGCAGTTGTCATAGATTACACATATTGTTTCTGCCTTTTTAAACTATCCAGTCTGAATATAACCTGGGGAGGTTTTGACCAAACTGCTGTGATTGTAAGGCTGTTAGGTTTATAGTAATTAATCCAGCTATTGAGTACTGTTATTGTATTACATGTGCTTTTGGCATTGGAGTGGAAGATGTTTAAGCCCATGTGAGAGACTGAGAATTCTGTGTTAATTGGGTAGAAAGAAGTTGTGAGATGGATCAGGGTTTGGCTGAATTTTACTTGAGAGGAATAAAGAGTTATTGTGGGTGGATGTATGTTGCTGGTCTTTTCTGATAAGACCCAAGACATGCAAAAGCTACAATCACTTTTAGTGACTCCCTGCTAGTGAGGAAAGTAAGCTCTTTTTGTTTGTGAGTTGCTTAAGTTGATAGAGCTGCTTTCTGTTTTACCTTTCCTTAAGTTTAAGTTTGTTTGTTGAAGCATTTCCCTCATGACACTCTTTTACTGTTATTTTACATTAAGAGGACTGAGAGTATTCATTTAGTGGCAGTAGATATTTACCTGGACTATTCAGTTGGGGAGCACATACAAGGGCTCTAAGTGTAGTTGTTTCATTGGTCAGAGGTCGCAGTAATCGGTTTTCTGTATTTCCAGTGCTGGTATAAATTTGGCACATTTGCACTGAGCTGCTCACTTTGCCAGTGCCCTGCACTATTTATTGTTTGCACAAGTCTTGGCTCATTTATCCAGAAATGCTCATTGCTTGGTGATGAAGCCAGAGACTTTGATAGATTTTGCTAACATCTGAAGCCATCCTTGGCAAAACAAATGAAATTAAAATTCATTTTGCACTTGCATTGCTTGTTTTCATTATACTGTGAAAGTTTTATTGTATTATTTATTTATTTATTTTTTTTTTTGCACTTCTTTAAAGATTTAAAATTGCATTTTCAAACTGCTGTAAGGGCTGCTGTTCTGCACTGAAATACATTGTGTTTCATACTAGTATACTAGTGTTTCATAGTATTGGCATCTCTTTGTGATTCTTTAACACTTGGACTCCAAACAGCCATTATACATCAAGAGGGTCAAAGTCTGCCCTCTTGTAGCAGGAGGAAGTTAATTCCATCTATCTCAGCTGGGAATTGCTGGTAGAAAGTTCACTGTATGCTTACCTTGGGGAATAGTTAGTCTTACACTTTTTTTCTGATCACATCTAAGCCTCACATTTTGCAGGAGTTTTGTCTTATTTATCCAGAGCTGGTCATCACTTGGTGACAACACTAAAGACTTTGAGAGACTTTTCTAACCTCTGAAGCCATCCTTGGCAAGATAAACAAAATTAAGTATCCTTTTGAACTTGCATTGCTTATTTTCATCATACTGTGAAAGTGTACTGTGCTATTTATTCATTGATTGATTGATTTTTACACTTCTTTAAAGTTTAAAGTTACATTTTCAAACTGCTGTAAGTGATGCTATTCAACACTGAAATACATTGTATCTAGTGTTTCTTAGTATTAGGTGTCTGTTTGTGGTTCCTTAACACTTGGGCTAAAAACAGCATTTTACATTAAGAGGATCAAAGTCTACACTATTGTGGCAGGAGATGGTTGATTTCACATATCTGAGTTGGAAATCCTGATAAAAAGCTCATTGTGTGCTTACCTGATTGGCCTTGGGGCATAGTTAGAGTAAAACTTTTTTTTTCCAGATTGTATATATGGTCTTGCAAAGCTGCTCTTTGTGCAGAGGTGGGTACTAGTGCTTTGTATAAATGCAGTCACCAGAAATTGAAATTTCCCCTAAAAAAAACACCTTAGAGCTTTACCTCAGTCCTGCATTACTCACGAGGCAACTAGTTTCCATGGTGAGCAGCATTTACACATTTATTTAGGACTGTTTAGCTCTACCTTACCTTATTATAGCAACAGGACTATCGCTGTTCAGTGAGCATTTGGTTTGGGTGCTGGCAGCATCACTGTATAGGTTCGCTGCAGATTACACCAAGTAAGCACCCTCCCATTGTCTGGTTATAAACACCCTGTGATCATATCCCTTACACGTACACATTAGTACCTCCAGTCATGGATGGGCACATTCCTGCTATCACTGCATCCAAGTTGTTGGACATGGGTATCCTGAGGCACTGTAGCAATTGTCGTTTGTGCACTGACAGCCACTTAATTCCTGAACAGACAAATGCAGTATGTGACAAATTTAGTTACACATTGACACTGGAAGTTAGACTCTTGCATACAGACACAAAAAGCAGCAAACAGGTTGTCAGTGACTCACACACATCACTCACCACATCCACAAAGGATGACATACACAGACCCACATATGCAGAGATGCTCACATATAAGTTAACCAAACCTCAAAGGCCTCTCAAGTGCAATCTTCAGAAACTCCACATGCACACAAACAAGGCAATTCCCATCAACACATAAAGGCACATCTCATTGTGTCTCAGCTACTAAGCCCATAAGGCGAAACACTCCACAACCCAATATTCTGGTCTTAGGAGACTCCATTGTGAGACACAGTGATGTCCCTCTTACTAGGCTGTATAAGGAGAAGGTTATAGTTATTTGCCTGTCAGGGACAAGGATCCACCACCTCATGCACGTACTCCGGTCACTTACCCCTAAATACCAGTATGACTCGGTCACAGTCCATGTGGACGTGAATGACCTGAGATGTATCTCCTTTGGACTATTTAATGAGAGACATGATTGATCTCTTAGAATGTGTGTCACAGGTAGGTATGAGCCTAGCAGTGAGTAGCATTCTACCATTTCCAGTATTGATGTCACAATGCCAGGAGAAAATGATCGACTTTATCAATTGGCTTAGCTACTGGTGTCATTCCAAAGAAGACCAATATTTGTCAGCCTGGGAAGACATGGTTGACAGGCCATACTCCTTTGCCTGCTAAGGTATTCACCTTTCACCTCTAGGATTTCAGTTACTGGCCAAAACATTATCCACACCTATAGTGCCCTTTTTGGTCATTGCCAAACAGACAAACCTTCCAACATAACAAAAGCTGTTCAAGACAAGCTAAAGGTGTTACTGCTCAATGCCTGGAGTCTCAACAAGAAATCACACACCCTAGATGCTCTCCTCACCCTGGAGAATGCTGCCATCTTTGCATTTACTGAAACGTGATTCAAAGCCATGGAAAGCACTCATTCCAACCACCCACTGAACATAAAAAAGCAAAAGGCGGAGGTATATCTGTCTACATAAAGGATAAGCACACCTCAATCCTGGTCAAACAATATGACATGAGCTGCTCCATGTCCAACTAACCATGGAAAATATCCATTACCATATTCTTGGTAGCTACGGGTCCCCCACCATAAACCAGAAATCCCATACATCATACCTGAAGTTGCTAGAATCAGTCATCATCCAGCCCAGTACCATACTCATACATTGTAACTACCTCTCTATTAATTGGAAGGCATACATGACCAGTAACATGCAGATCCAAATATTTCTTGACTTTGTAAATTCAAATGCCCTGGAGCAGCTAGTCTGCACTTCCATTAGGGGAAGAAATGTCCTAGATCTGGTACTCACAAATATGTGAGAGTGCCACCCCCCCCCTCCATGTGATGTCCTCATTGGTAAGATCAGATCACAGTGTTCTCCCTTGAAATAAAGGTAAAAATTAGTCCCCCCACCTAACCCCCAAAACTTAAAGAAATTCTCAAAGGTAAATTAAACCCTTAGTAAGGGACACCATAGCTAGTTTTCAAGCTCCCCCAAATCCAGAAAACACAGAAACCTCTACAGGGGTGTACACAAAAGCCCTGTATGACCATATAAATAACTGCATAGAAATGGCACTACCAGACTGCAATAATCCCATGTCAAACTGCAAAAACAGGCCACCTGGTGGACCCCTGATATTAATAAGTTGTAAAAAGAAAGAAACAAGTGAATCAGAGAACTAATCAAGTCTATTAAAACAGACTTTGAGGTAAAAATGGCCTCAAAAGCTAAGGATGTCCATAAGGCATTATTCAGTTATGTTTCACAATCTCAAGGGCTACACCCAACAATGTGCACAATTAGTTGTAGGTGGCATCACCTATACTCTGCCAGAAGATACAGGACATTTTCTGGCTGACAAATTCAGCTGAAATTACACCTCTCCATCACCCGCAGTTCTCCCCCAAGAAATATCCTCCACCACTCCACTACCAATTATCACCAAAGAACAGCTGCCACTGCACTCTCAAAAGCTAAAAACACTGCTTCAATGGGGCCTGACAATATGCCAGGTTGCCTGTTAAGCAGCTTAAATCAGGACTTATCAGGCATATTACAAGCTTTATTTAAACACAGCCTCCTGATTGGCTTTGTCCTGATAGAGCGGAGGGCAGTAACAGTCATCCTCCTGCATAAAGGGGGACCATCTACTGACCTGGAAAATTGCAGACCCATAAGTATGACTACTCTTATATATAAGGCCATGGAAACAATCATGGACCTGAAAATAATGACGTAGAAAAACTCCAAACACTGGACCCAACCCAGTTCTGTTTTGTCAAGGACAGGTCATGCCAACTGAATATGCTGGATTTTTTTGAGAAAGTCACTAAAGCTGTGAATACAGGTAAAGCAGTATACACCACCTACCTTGACCTGGCCAAGGCATTTGACACAATTCCCCACCAAGGTGTTATAAAAAACTCACAAAATTGGTCATAAATCCCTACGTCACCAGATGTATAGCCAATTGTCTCACTGCCAGGACACATGTTTAAAGCAGGTGAATCTAGATCCAGCAAGAGGCCAGTTATTAATGGTGTGCCACAGGGCTCAGTGTTGTGACCTGTTCAGACTATTCTTCTCTGAAGTCAAGGCTGATATGGAAGGCCTCTAGATGACAAAGTTTGCCATTGACTGCAATCTGGGGACAATCATTTAATCCCTCAGTGATGTAGATACCCTATAGGAAGGTCTAGAACAGACAAATGATTGGTGCCAAAACCATGGCCTAAAAGTAAATGTGAGCACATGCATTATCATACCCTTTGGGAATGTCAAATACTCATGCAAATTACAATACTAATAGCACACCCCTAACAGCAGACTCAGAGGCAAGAGGTCTAGGTACACAGGTAAACAGCCCGAACTTTGTCAGCCATGAGTCCACAGTGGTGAGGAAGTCCTTCTATGTGGCACAACTTATAAGTAAAGGTAAGGCCATGGAAACAATAATTATGGACCTGACGAATAATGATGTAGAAAAACTCATAACACCACCATTATATTTGCATTCACTTTAAATAGGAAAACAACAGTATGAAGATAGTAACCAAGTTCTCCACTGCCTAGTGTTCTTCACTTATATGGCAGGCACAGGATTTGAACCTCATCCTATTTTTATTTCGTTCTTCTTTTTTCTTTTTTGACTTACAAATGGTAGTTGACCATTCTGAATGAGCTACCTAAAAATGATGTGACTTTTTCTGTTTTATCAATAAAGTACAGGATGTTTGGTTAATGTCTACCTAGGAAGTTATTAATTTAGGAAGTACATACAGCTTTAAAGCTGTTCATCTCTGCATTCAACCTGTTTTGCAAGAGTAAACTACCCTTTTTTAGAAAATTAATTTCTGAGTCTGACCTTGATACCTTTCAGTTTCCTTTGATGTTCTGACAAATGATGGTGATTACTAATATGGTAGTTGTCCAATGAAGTTTTGATTGTAAATTGTATTTAAAGATAAGACTGACATCCTGTAGTACAAAAGTGAAAGACAGCCATTATATTTACCCTTTTTAGTCTCCATTATCAGCAAGCCTTTATACGTTATAGACCAGTTTATTACCTGTTACTTTGAAAACTGTCACTTTCATGGAGATGCAGCCACCTCAAAACTGATTCTAGTAAGAATATAATGCAAGCAACATAACCCACGTATTGAAAATGTGTTGAGTAGCTGATATCTAGATATGCTAATGAACAACAGTTTACCAAATAGCAGTTTTCCCAAAATGATTCCTCAGATGGGGTTACCAAGAGGAGCATTTTCTCCTAATTCCCGAAATGAACCACCAGTTGCTTTATTATATCAGTAACAGGGCTACAGGGGATGCAACTCCCTGCATGCATTCAGAGTGGGGCCTTCTCTGTATTAAAAAATAATTCAAGCATATTTCACCTTTTCTCATTCAGGGAAACTGACTCTGCCTGATTCTTCTAGAGCTTAGTGGGGAAAACTCACCCCCAAAAGTTTTCAGTTTAATTTTAAATGCTGTTTTGATCTTTTGTTTATTTGAGTTTCAGTGAAATAACATTTACAATATACAAATCTGGAAATACTAAGGTGCCTCTGGTTTCCTCTGTTGGAAACCTCTTTTCTACAATATGGAGTCTTGTTTTTTTGAGATTTTTAGATGTCAGAGTTCATTTTTTATATCTGCTCATTTTCCATGTGTAGTGTTAAAACTATGACCATGAAGTACTGACTTCATGACAGAAATGGATCAAGCTCTTATTCTGACGCAAATGATTTGGGGTCTACTACTAATCCAAGTGCTGGAGTAAATTGGTGGGGCTGATGGGAGTACACAGCTGATGCCCAATAACTTATATGTTGGAAATTAGGTGGTTTGGTTCATATCTGCACTGAAACCCAAGGAAGGAGAGGTTTAACAAAATGCAACATAGCTGCTGTGACATATATATGTGTCCATGTGATGGAGTCATTAGCACACATCTGGAAACACACTTCAGGTAGATGACATTTTTAGTAAGAGCGAATAGTGAGTTGCTGAGGGGTTGGGATTAGGCCAGCATAAAAATGCCCCAAAGGGTGCTGGGGTGATACCATTACTGTGATCCTTCTATGTGAATGTAGAGCCTTGTTCATTAGTGTTAAGGCCAGATAGTCCACAGGTATGGTAGATGAATAATAATTAAAAAAATAGTTTGAGGGAATTTTAAATCATACTCCGTCAATAAACTGTGAGACAGTATATATGGATTTCTAAAACAACTTTGATTAAATTTCCTTTATTTTAGAATGATTTCCAAAGCAGAAACAAAAGTCAGCATAAATAGTTTTTCTTCTTCATAATTTTTTTCAAAACATATTTGAATGAATTCCATAGTATTTATACATAACATCTTAAATAACTATGTACACTATTTACATTAGCCTGACACTATAACAGATCTTAATGTATACAGTTACTTTATAAGTATGTCCAATCCATTATCAGAGTGTCTGATTAATTATTGCATAGTGTCAATCAATGATAAGACTTTTCCCCAAGGGTTATTGATAAATGGCTTTGGATAAATTCTTAGTTCTTTAATTTTAATTTCCAATAATACCGTGGTCTTCAGTAGGCTATAGAAGTCTTCCAAAGTTGGTATTGTGTTTGTATTCCATCTTCTTGTTGTACACTTCCTTGAAATTGTAAGTATAGTCCATACTAGATACATGTTTATAGTCCATACTACATACATGTCTGACCTATTAAAATGAGGACCTTCATTCACATTTAATAATACAAGAGCTTTAGTTAAATAAAATGATTAATTAAATAAAGCTTGTAGAAAGTTATTAATACCATTCAAAAGTGGCTTAATTTTAACACAAGCAAAGAAAATGTGGTTCCAATCTGTATTGTGTACTTGCTCACGTCTTCAACATATTCCTTTTATGGAAGAACTAATATTACTGATTCTATCCGGTCTCTATCATATGAGCAAATTGCACAAATTGTGAACGCTCATAATATCGAATGTACCGGACCTCAAACTTCCTATTGTAGGGGGCTGTGCTCCACCCCACCCCCCGCTAAATATATATTCCAACTCCGAGATCACACTACAGTGAGGAAAGGGCAATTATACAATGTCTCCCTATTAATATTCTAAAACGTGCATGCTGATTGGCCAGCTCAACCAGCGTGCCAATTGTAAATCCCACAGTATACCAATGGAAAAAGGTCTGGTTGCTTGGACTTTTTTCCGTTGGTATAAACTGCTCCAAAACCTTTTTTTTTACAATAATAAAAGAGAAGGAAAACGTAACAATGGAGACTTTCTTTTCTCCATTGCTTTCATTTCAAAGCATTGATGTACTGGGTATGTGTGGAAATGCAAGTCCCATACGCATGCGCAGTGCATCAAAATGCAGAAGCAGTATGCCACAACCGGGAGAAGAACAGCAATCCGCCTGTGTAATAGCAATAACTGACTCCGTGGGTGTGGTATATTGAAAATTTATCCACGGTTGCCTTTGTTTAATCACTCTGGCTTCACCCTCATGATTAAACCACACCAGCCATGGGTAAATCTTCAATATACCACACCACGTCATCGGTTATTGCTTAAATATCCCATTTTTCACTGTACCGCAATCTCAGAAAAAGCACTTCAAGGTCTGGTAAATTTGATATTATAAGCATTCACAATTTGTGCAATTCACTCATATGATATAGACCCAATTCTATCTGGGGTTAAGAATGCTCTGTGCAAGCATTTGCAATTAAAAACTTTCCACTATTGTGTAAAGGATGTATATTTTATTGATAATAAGATATTTGTTTTAATATCTTCAGTTAACTGTATTGTGTCCTTTTGTTATATATTTCCAATATGAGGTTTTGGGTGTTGTTTTATAGTTTATTGATTTTTTTATAAAATTTTGAAATGCTGTTTCCAGGTCATAGTCATTATATATGATCTCATATATGTATTTCGTAAATTTAGGTATTTATTTAAATGAAGAATTGTTAATTATTCTACTTAAATCTTGTGAATATGTCAGAATACTCTGTAAAGTTAGCCAGTCCTGTTGTGGAATTTTGTATGTTGTTTTTATTACTTGCATATCTAAAACTTTTAGTTCTTTGATACATTGGCGCCAACAAGCAAATCCTTCCTGTTCCCAGGAATTAATTCTCTATATATTTTATGTGGGAAGTTCTTTGTGACTATAAATGGTGTTAAAAGATCAAACCAGATTTTTAAATCTATATTTGCATTAATAATTTCCCTAAATGAGTCAATGTAATAATTAATCCTATGAGTTTTAGTGCGTTTAGTTATGTTATATTGCATACTAATACATATGTGCCATGACAAATTGTTTTAGCTGTTATTTGAAACTTTTTTTGTAAATCAAATTCATTTATTGATATTATAGTTAGTAATTCTTTCCAATTTGCAGAGTAATTTGGACTTATCCAATGTGAGATTGTTTTAGATATTGATGCTTTTATATATGTTTCTATATCAGAAAAGTTTAATCCTCCCTGTTTCCATGGTCTGATATGATGTATTAAAGCTATTCTGTTTCTTTTGGGAAACCATAAAAATTTTATTAGGCATGAATTTATTTCTTTAAATATATTCCTTTCTGGTAACAGATGTAGTAGGCTATATATAGGATCTTGGGCAGTAAAACCATTTTTATTAACTGTAATCTATTTTCAAATGTTAATATTATTTTGTTCCATTTTTCCACAGACATTTTAATTGTATTGATAATATTATCATAGTTTTTTGAGACTAATTCATTATTATCCTTGCATAACTCAATTCCTAGATATTTTAAGGTAGATTCTTGTTTTCCTATGATGTGATCCCCCTTAATCTGCAGTTCTTTTTTTAATTTAAAAATACAAATTTTGATTTTGATTTATTGAAATGGAGTCCTGAAGTCATGTGATATTTGTCAATTAATATATCTAATTCTTCTAATGTCTCTTTTGTATTAGATAATGTTAGTAATATGTCATCAGCAAATAGCATTACTTTAGAATTGTATTGTTGATAAACATCTATTCCTTTGATTTTTATATTGTTATGAATTGAATCTGCCAATATTTCATTAGCCACAGCAAATAGAATTGGTGACATGGGACAGCCTTGTTTAGTGCCTTTTGTTATATGTTTAGATTCAGAGGTAAAAGGAACTAAGTAGCCATAGGCTAAATTTTGTGTGTGTGTGTGTGTGTGTGTGTGTATATATATATATATATATATATATATATATATATATATATATATATATATATATATATATATTCTTTAGGAGATGAACAAATGATGCAGGAAATTCAAATAGTATTAGGATTTTGAATAAATAGTCCCAATTTAGGGAATCAAAGGCTTTCTCTATATCTAAGCTAATTATGAGTTTTCTTTATTAACATAATCTGTAAGAGAAATTATCCTTTTAATACTGTCATGTGTGTGTGTCTATGATATATAAATCCAGTTTGATCATTATTTATTGTTTTGGATAGTGGTATTTTCATCCTGTTAGTTAATATTGTCAAAAATATCTTATGGTCATTATTGAATAATGATATAGGTTTATATGAGGTACAGAGGTTTGAGGATTTGTTTTCCTTTAGGTTTGGTGTGATTAAGGAATATCTCCAAGATGGTGGTATTAAAGCATGTGACTGAATTTCTAATAGAGTTTTATGGAAGAGGGATAGTATATTTGAAGGAAGAAGTTTATATATTTCCATAATTATGCCATCTGTACCTGGAGATTTATTATTTTACCCTCTTTTATTATATCTGTAATTTCTTTATAGTATATGGGTGCTTGCAGATCTAGTTTTTCTGGTATTTTTTTTTATATTAGAACAAATTGATTGATATGTATATTTTCTTTTTGGAAATGTTCCATATAGATATTTCTATAGGCATCAAGATTGTCACCTATATCTGAAACATTTTTCCCTTTCTTTTCATGGAAGATACTTTTAATGTTATTAGCTTTTGACTGTATTTTGATTCTTGTGGATAAATTATGTAGATATTTGGGAAAAGTGGCCAAGGTATTAATTTTTAGTTTTTCTAAAACTAAACTAGTTGTATGTATTAGAATTTCATTGTAGTTATTGTTTAATACTTCTACTTCCTTTTTCATCTCGAAATGATTTTGATTTTTTTCAGCTTTTGCTGACAAAAGTTTAGACTGTAGATCTAATAATTTAGAATCCCATTCTCTGATGTTTTTATACCAAGTTAGGATTTTACCATATATGTAAGCTTTTAATGAGTCCCATATCATTATTTTATTTATTTCTGTGGTGTAACTAATATCTAAGAAGAACTGTAATTCAGATAATAATCAGCATTTGAACTCTCTAATTTTAGTTATATATGCTGGAATTCTGGAGTTAAAGATTAATGGTTTGTACCCATTTTGAATTTTAGTATCAATGAATTGTGGTCTGAAAAGGAGCAGGAAGTGATTGAGAAATTAATGATTTTAGAGTGTAAGCAATGGCCAGCAAATATTTTATCTATACTAGTTTGGGTATCAAATCTGTTATCTTGATGGGAAAACAACAAATCTGTTATCTTGATGGGAAAACAACAAAGATGTATCTTCTTTAAATTTGAAAGTATCTACAAGATGAAATTATTCCACCCACTTGTTTAAAGCTTTAGATACAGCAGATGTACACAGCATGAAATGAAATCCAAGTGTGTTTTAACAGGTCATGTTCCAATGCCTGGGAAGCAATATAGATTGGCCAGGCCATATTCTGTTATTATATTTAACTGTTACTAATGCCATAAGGCCTTCTTTATCTTCATACTTATAAATGATTCCTGGGTTATTCACATTTGTTTTCCATAAAATTATTACCTTTTTTGTCTTTGTCTTATAAGTGCATTGTGCCACTATCATATATTCCTTAGTATTCCATTTGTAATTGTCATTTGTTTTGAAATGAGTTTCTTGACAATTTGTGCTTTGTTCGGTTTTAAATATTTCAGTAGATTTGATCTCTTGCTAGGATTGTTTAAGTCACTGGTATTTAAAGATAATAAAGTTAAATCCATCTTGGGTTATTTAGACTATGTATTTTTTGTTTTATTGTGATTATTAAACATTTTCCTCTGATATCTATAAAGTATATGTTTGAGCTTTTAAAGGAAATTATCAGTTTTATACTTTGAGTGTTTACCAATAAAGTAATGTTTTGGTCAGGCATGCTAAAAATGTTTTTGTGAAATAAATTTAAATTAATAACTGTTAACAAAACTAAGATCCGCACTAGCCATGGAACGAAAGTCATTCCTAATCTGATGGATAAACCTAAATCCATCAGATTATCACTCATACCTTGACAATCCAGAACATCTGAGCGCCATAAATTGAATTATCATATGGAGAATATTTGTAATAGGAATAAGCAATATTTATATTATTTTGAACTGATATAGTACTATTGTAGATTAGACAGAATTCTAATGCAATATACATGACTACTTATTGTATAAGCAATTAATATTTACAAGAAAGATAGATGACAAATTCAGTCATAGTAAAGTAGGATGTATCATATATAAAACAAAGTAAAAAAACATCCAGGGAAATGAAGCGTTCTGTTCTGCTTTTAATCCAACAAATAGTGAACCAAATAAATGAATGCAATGTAAAACAACTTGAAAAGTAACAATGAGTAAACGTAGAAAATCACATGCATGTTTTTTGTCGCAGTAAAGCTGTAACTTCTTCATATAATACATTCCTAATTCCTTCTCTATTTATACAAATACATTTCCCACTTAATTCATTCTAACCTATTGGGCTTGAGGACAGTTTCAAATGTCATTCACAATTATCTCATTAAAAACTTCCCTTTTTCTTGAACTTATGAGTTTAATACACTTTTTATAAAAGGTGTGCTTGAACAACAAAATACTTTATAGTTACCATACAAAACCAATGAAAACTTGATTCCAATAAAAACATTTTAAAAAATAAGTTATATACATAGGTTAAAAACGTAGTTTAAAAACGTAGTTTAAAATCTTGAGATGTGTGTTTTTATTGTGTTGAGTTACAAAATGTTCAAGCTCCCTCTTGTGACCAAACATGAAAATTGCTGTTTAAAAACAATAAAAAATAAAATAAAAAAAGGGAAAAAAAAAAAAGTATTATTTTTTCCTTTTGTAATTTTCTTCTCTTTGTACTTTTTATAGTTTAGCAGCTCTCATTTTTAAGAAGGATTTAATAGAGATAGTATAATTAAGGCCTGGGGGAGATGCAGCTTCTAGTGTCAATTGCCACCACATTTCTTTGTATTCAATCCTCTCCTCCCAAAGGCCCCCCCTAATGTTTTTTTTCACCTCCTCAAGGACAAAAAGGAGAATTTTAGCCTCTCCACATTCCATGCTGTGTTTATACATGGCATTAGTTTCTCTCTTATTCTTGATGTCATTTAAATGTTTGTAGATCATTCTGTTTAATTTTCTTTCTGTCTTTCCAATATAGAAGGAGCCACAAACCTCACATATAACCAAATAAATCAGTCCAAAGGATTCACAGTTAAAAACTCCCTTACTTGTCAATAATCTAGCTGTACTTACTAGATTAACTTCACTTTTGTTGATTACATGCTTGCACTGACTAAAACGTCCACATCTAAATGTACCTATTCTTTGTTCGGTATTATTTTCTGTATCGTTCTCTAGCAAACTTTTTAGGTTAACTGAATTGCTATAAACAAACCTTAGGTTACTTGATGGAAGCCCTTTTAGGTCTGTAATACCTACAAATCTTGACTATTCCTTTTCAATTATTTTTCTAATATGTGGGGTACTCGCATTAAGCTCCAAAATCATGGCATTATTAAAATCTTTAGTACCTTGAGTTCCCTTTCCATATTTTTTGGTGATGTTTTCATTCATGTCACCTAAAATAGGTTTGAAATGTGAGTCCCTTTTTGTACTCACTTCTTTTCTCAGATCTTTTAACATTTCTTCCCTGAACATCTTGGTGAGGAAGTCCAATTCATTGTTGAATTCACATTCCTCAGATGTCATCCGGCTCCCCCTGACAAACTGTCCTTTCACTATGTTTTTCTTACAGTGAGAAGGGTGAGCACTGTTAAAGTGCAAAAAGGAATTTGTATATGTGTCTTTTCTAAATACCTTTGAATGAAATTGCCCTTCCTTTTTGTATATTTCTACATCCAGGTACTGAAGGGTGTCATTCCTAATATTCCATGTAAAGTCAAGGAAAGTTGTAGTCTTTTTCATCATATCCATAAATTCTATAATAACCTCTGTATCTCCTGTCCAAAAAATACATATAACATCCAGAAAATGCTTCTAAAGATACCAGGAGGTATTGAAAGGGGAATTTAAAACAAATTTCTCCTGCCATCTAACCAATACAAGGTTAGCATACGTGGGGGCACAAGCGGCCCCCATTTCTACTCCCTTGATCTGGTGGTAAAATTCTCCATGAAAAAACAAGTAATTGTGTTTCAATACTAAATCCATTAGCTGTAAACATATCAATCTTTCTTCATTATTAATTTCAGCATCTTCATATAAAATTTCTTCTAACATTTGTAACTCTTCTAAATGTGGGATGCTAGAAAAGAGATCCATCATATCAATAGTAATAAATGTAGTATGTGATGTTTCAAAATTCTTATCTATTTCTTTTAGTAGGTCCCAAGAATCCTTGAGTATGTTTTTCCTTTTAAGCCATATTTTCTTCAATTTTTTGTCAATCTGTTTGGCTAAAGGTAACGTCTTGGAACCATCTGTAGAAACTATTAATCTGAATGGGGGATTTCTCTCATTTTTATGGGTCTTAGGTATTCCAAACACTGATGGATTTTTTGTTTTTTCTACTATAAGATAGGTATATGTTTTTTGATCTATTAGTCCTTCCAACAGCAGATCCTTAAGGGCTATATCTATTTTGCTGAAACCAATGTTTATTTCATTTTTAGACACAGTAGCATATCTCGTAGTGTCTTTTAACAAGTCATTCATTTTTCTCTTTTTTCCCTTTTTTTGTTTTTTTGTTTTTAAACAGTAATTTTCATGTTTGTCCACAAGAGGGAGAGTGAACATTTTGTAACAACACAAAAACACACATCTCAAGAATTTAAACTATGTTTTTAACCTATGTATGTAACTTATTTTTTAAAATGCTTTTATTGGAATCAAGTTTTCATTGGTTTTGTATGGTAACTATAAAGTATTTTGTTGTTCAAGCACACCTTTTATAAAAAGTGTATTAAACTCATAAGTTCAAGAAAAATGGAAGTTTTCAATGAGATAATTGTGAATGACATTTGAAACTGTCCTCTCAAGCCCAATAGGTTAGAATGAATTAAGCAGGAAATATATTTGTATAAATAGAGAAGGAATTAGGAATGTATTATCTGAAGAAGTTACAGCTTTACTGTGACGAAAAACGTGCATGAGATTTTCTACGTTTATTCATTGTTACTATTCAATTTGTTTTACACTGCCTTCATTTATTTGGTTCACTATCTATTTGTTGGATTAAAAGCAGAACAGAATGCTTCGTTTCCCTGGATATTTTTTTACTTTGTTTTAGTGCTGGATTAACTATTGGTCGCTGTTCTTTTTTGATGTATATATAAAACCTCACTAAAAGATTATAGCACACAGGTATTTAACATATTCACCTTTATTGATGAAGTATTTCAAAATTTATTGCTTAATATAAATAGTTGATAATATTTATACCTAATGTTTATAATACAGTGTATTTTACTGGATATATCAGAAGTTATATTTCATTGTTTTCCAGCATTTAAGTAATCATTTTGTTTGTTGCTAACTTACTTAAGTTCATAGGTTCATAGGTTCATACTAGGCTGTCTGCCCTGGGGCAATTATAAGCCTAGCCCGATTCTCTATGGCTTACGCCACCCCTTGATTTGAGTATACTGTGCCTTTTTTAAGGTTTAGTTTACTGCACCTCTGTCTAATAGTGACACGGGAGTAATCCCTGGGAAAAACCTACGATCACCCATCCACTTATCGAGATTCTTCTTGAAGAGATTCAGTTAGGTGCTCTGCCTCACATGAACTGGAATTCTATTCCAGAGCGAAGGGAGCCTCTGGGTTATGAACCTGTCCCTCCAGCAAGTTCTATTTATTTCTGTGCTGAGGTTCAAGTCCCTCGAGCATGTGGCTCTAAGGGATTTAGATTTACTGAGGTGGAACATGTCCATTAATTCTGGATTTGACATAGCTTTGTATGTCAGGCATAGATGGCCTCGAAGTAGGCGGTATGCCACTGAGTAGAGCTGGAGTTTTTTTAACCGAGCAGCATATGGCATCTGTTTGAGACCCTTGATCCTCTTGGTGAGATACTTTTGGGGTCTTTCTAATTGCTGCAGGTGTCGGGTAAGGTACATCCCAAAAGGGGATTGGTATTCTATGATGGGCCTGATGAGGGATGAATAAAGGGGCACGATTACCTCTCTTGATCTAGATGTGAAACCCTTCATGATGAAGTGGGCTATGTAGAAGGTCTTTCTAACCACTTTGGCAATGTGGTTTTCAAAGGAGAGATTGCTATCAACTTGGGTCCCCAGGTCCCTAATAACTTTCTCTGTACTTAATGGGTTTCTGCCTATGTGGTAATTTGTGGGCACATTGTTCTTGCCAAAGGGTATGACTATACATTTTTTGGCATTTAGCTTTAAACCATGGTGCTGGCACCAGTTATCTGTCTCTGTGAGCCCTTTTTGAAGGATGTTTGTGTCAGCTGGAGAGTCGATTATGACACCCAGTTTGCAGTAGTCTGCGAACTTGGTGAGCCATAGTCCTCCCACATTTGCCTGTACCTCGGAAAAGTATATACTGAACAAGAGTGGTCACAGGACAGAACCCTGTGGGATGCCACTTGTAACCGGTTTCGAGTCTGACATGGCTCCAGCAACTCTCACTCTGTGGGTTCTGTCTTTGAGCCAGTTTGCGACCCATCTTGTGACATAGGGGTTTATATTTAAGCTGGATAGCTTATCTATGATGCCCGAGTGGGATATTGTGTCAAATGCCTTTGCAAGGTCCAGATAGGCTGTGTGGACTACCATCCCTTCATCTATGGATTTGGTGACTGTTTTGAAGAAGTCAGCCAGGTTCAAAGGGCAGGATCTGCCCTTGACAAAGCCGAACTGGGTAGGATCTAGTGTCTGTAGGTCCCCAATGTCTTTGTTTATGAGCTCCATGATGATCCTCTCCATAGCCTTGCAGTCTAAGCTAGTCAGGCTTATGGGGCGATAGTTTCCATGGTCCGTAGAGGCTCCACCTTTGTGGAGTGGGACCACTGTTGCTGTACGCCATTCTGTGGGCACATATCCTGTAGTGAGGCTGAGATTGTATAGCTGTTTTATTTGAGGGATTAGTTCCTCTTGGAGTTCATGTAGGACACAACCTGGGATGCCATCTGGTCCCATGGAAGCAGTGTTTTTTGCTTTGGAGAGGGCAGCCTTCACCTGAGCATCAGAGATGTTTGGGAGGCAGCCCTCTGCCAGGATAGATACTTGCTCTTTTGGGGGGAGGGGGTGGAGAAGTTTGCACTGAACCTGTCTGCCAGGATATTGACGATGTCTGTGGGTTCAGTGTATTTTTTGTCGTTTAGAATCAACTCAGAACAAGTCTGGGAGTTGCTTCCCAGGTTCCTAACATAACTGAAAAAAGCCTTATGATTGTCTTTGGTGTCCTGTGCAATTTTTCTCTCAAAGCTGGCCTTGGAGGATTTTATGAGGGATCGTAATTTTTTTGCTAGGACTGATCAGGGATGCCTTCCCTATTAGGGATTTTGCTCTATCATGTAGTAGCTTCCTCCTTCTGTTGTACAGTTTATTTATGGCAGGGGTCCACCAGACTGGACGCCTGCCTTTGGATGATTGGGTCTTGGTTTTGTTTGGGATAGCATGATCCATGCATTCCTGGAGATGTCCGTAGAATGTGTTTATATAGGATTCTGCAGTTTGGGCCGTAGTTTCCACTGGCCCTGGGGCCTTGAAGGATTCCACTTTGGTTTTGAGAAGTGAGAAGTTCACTTTTGAGAAGTTTTTCACTGTGGTTTTCTGGGCTGGGGGTGGGGTCGGGATGTGGACATCCAGTGAAATTAATTTATGGTCTGATCTTACCAATGAGGGATATACTTCTGATGTGGAGCATAGAGTCCCCATGTTGGTAATGATCAGGTCTAGTATGTTGTCCCCTCTTGTGGGAGTGGTGACTAGTTGTTCCATAGCATTTGAGTTTATAATTTCCAGGAACCTTTGGGCTAAGGTGCTGGGGCTTGAGTAGTGCTCCCAGTCAATGTTTGGGTAGTTGAAGTCACCCAATATAAATGGTGTTTGGAGAGATCTTCATGTTCTCCAAT
This sequence comes from Protopterus annectens, assembly GCF_019279795.1. Lineage (NCBI taxonomy): Eukaryota > Metazoa > Chordata > Ceratodontiformes > Protopteridae > Protopterus > Protopterus annectens. The sequence continues at coordinate 1,500,295,166 of NC_056739.1, forward strand.
GTTTTCAGGAAAGCCGAATGGGATTCCTGACTTTGAGAGGGTGGTTTGTAGGATGCTATAAACTGAAAAGCAGTCTTGCCCACTGTTAGTTGCACATGGATGGTCTCCGATACTTCGTGCAATGCCACTAACCTGGAGTTGTGGATATCCTTGATAAATATGGAAACTCCCCCTCCTTTTGTGGTTCGGTTCCGGTTTTGGGGCCAAAAAGCATGATATGAGGTATAGCCTGGTAGTGCTGGGGTGCTCTCTGGAGCCTTGAACCAGGTTTCTGTCACTACACAGATATTGATGTTCTCCATACTGAGGAGAGCTTTGAGTGCATGCACTTAAAGCATCAGGTTTGTTTTATGTGAACATTGATGAAAGTTAGTGCATTTTAATTATCAGTGCATCCCTATGTTGTTGTTTTTGATGAATATAGTAGTTTCTTCTAAGTCATTAAATGTTCTCATCTCACTTGCAAAAAGTATTTTTACCTTGGCTGGAAAGGCCAGCAGTGCTTTAATGTTGTTTTGTTTTAACAGTTTTATTATTAGCCAGACTTTTTTCCTTTCTTCTAGTATTCTGGAAGAATAATCATTGTCAAACCTTATCAGGCTTTGACTGTATTTTAAGGGTGATTTTTCTCCAAGCAGATTTTAATATTAGTTCCTTGTCCAGAAATGAAAAAAAATTTATAACTATGGATCTAGGTGGAGTATTTGTTGAATTAGAAGCAGGTTTCCTTAGTGCTCTATGCGCCATTTCAATTCCAAATGAAAGTCCGTCTTTCAAGTGTAAAAATTCAGGAATCCAGGTTGTTAAAACTGAAATAATATCTTCATATGAAAAATAAAATGTCTCTAAGGCTGTTTTCTTTCCTTTACAATAGGAAGTGACCGTTTCTATGACAACATTGAAGACATGATTGGCTACAGACCTTTCCGGCTTACTAAATGGTGTTGGATGTTCTTCACTCCTGGTATATGTGCTGTAAGTAGTAAGAGCAACAGACTATATGAAATACGTTATCTTTCTCTGTTATCTAACGTAGATGCAGGGCAGCAGTTAAATGCACTTGCATGTGTACAGTTTGTTGTGGTTTTATATTGTATTGCTTTAGATTTGGAAGGTTAAAAAACATGTTAGCAAAATTTAACAGAACATTTTATTGGCACACTTGGAAAATTAAATATCACAAGAACCTAACAGTCTAAGACTCACATTTTGAAATTTAGCAGTGTTTTTATATATTTATATATATAATTCATTGCACTAAAATGCTGTTGATGGCTGCATTCATTAAAGGCCTGTATGATTTTATTCTTTTTTGGACTTTGTATCTGTTATATCTAATAAAATTATTAAAAGCTGATCCTTGGTCTGAAAAGCTTGTTTGCTGCAATGTAGGTATATTAGAGAGAGGAATAGATAGAAGGCAACTTTTACAGATAAATTTGGTATATTAGCCTTCCTGACAGCAATTTTTTTTTTCTACTTGTAGTTGGGTATGCATTATCTACAGTGCGGCTCCCCTAATCCCCGTGCTCCCCTAATCCAGGAGAGGTTCTATGTAAAGATGCCTCAGAGTTTTAAACCTTCCAGAAAAGGATGACCATCAAACTGTTTCACTGACAATGATGAGGAGTCCTCATGGGAAGAATTCCATCCTGGAAATGGCAGCTGTACTACTGGTAGTGGAGACATGTTATTTGCTTCGTAATGGCCCTATCTACTGCATACTGGCATCATTAGCTAAACACTTGATGCACAGAGCTTTGTGGTCTGTGAAATGTTTCCTCCCAGAGTCCTAGGGTAACTATCACTTATAGGCCATCCAACAAGCCCCACCTGCAGCTGCTCTGAGTTCTGATCTCCAGTAAGGTTATGACAGATGGTCTGCCTCATGCCAGCACGTCATCCATACCTTCTCTCCTGATAAAAAAAATGTCAACAGGCAGGGTGTCGTCATTCCTTTTACATTCCCATATTAGTTCCATCAGACACAGAAGCCACTAGACTCCAAAGTTTTATCATTTTACACTTTACAGGTGACATTTATCTGACTAACATCATTGGACTGACAACATCAAGCCAGATGGTTCAAATGACTGATTCTAGATGCCTAGTATGCACATTCTGGGACTTATGTAGCTTGAACTTGATGATATATAAGAACATTCTGTGATGTGTTTAACCATATCTTTCAAGTGTATTGGTCATGTTCTGAAGCATTTTTTTTTTTACAATTAATGTCATTCAAAGTTACACTGCTGATATTAAAGCTGCAAGTGGTTAAAGTAGTATAAGGCTGGAGTAGAAGTAGGCAGCAAAATAATAAAAGGGAAAAAGGATTAACTCCAGAGTTTAAAAAGGAGGAATAAATGATAAGAGGGAATAAAATGTTATGGAAAGATCATATGAAAATGAGACCCATTTTATAAAAACTGGACATAGTGCTGGGTAATGTATAAGCAGAAGTGTACAAATACATTTAGAAGGGGAAAGATCAGTACAAAAATGTATAAACAAATATTATGGAATTATGAGAAAGACAGATCAGGGAAGTAAAATAAGGGAGTAAGAAAAGCAGATGGATGGATGAAAGGAACAGACAAAAAGCAAAAATGATGATACATAGGCAAAGATTTTTTCTAAAAGAAAGGAAAGTGGACGTTCCCCTTATTAAGGAAGAGAAGTAAAACTCAAAGAAGGAAGAATGGATGATATTTTAGATTGCAAAGGAGACATGAAATACAAGCAAGACGATATGGTGGAGGTGGTATAGAATTTTGTAGACAACATGTGAAAAAATGAAAAAGTAATTTTTTTTTAGAAAATGAATTAACAATAGAATGAACAGAAGAGGTAATAAAAGACAGTAAGAATGAATCAGCACTGGTATTGCATGGTATAAGTTGAGTGTTATAAGGAAATAAAGACAAAAGGGAAGGTTGCTCTTAATATTAACTGAATGGATAAAAGAAGGTGTAATGGAAGATGATACATGTGAAGTGATTAAAGTTTATATGGAAAAAGGAAGAATAAAAAGGTATAAAATGGTAGCCTATGACACGAGGAAATACTGCTTATAAAATATTTATGAAAATACTATTAAACAGATGGAGACAGTATTGGATGACATAGTAGGAGCTGGATCTATGATGTAAAAGTAAGAGTGGTAAAAGAAATGTTGATTGTAGTGCAAGAAGTCGAAGAGATGATACTGAGAGAAAAAGGAAAGAAGTAAGCCTGATAGCATGTCGCACAACTAAAGTGCACCATTAAGCAGTGCAGAAGATTTCTGAGGCTTATGGCATAGGGGAAAATATTATTATAATAAAGAAATATTATGCAAATTCATGGGTATCCTATATGATAAATGGGCAGATGGGAAAAAAGTAAGTATTATGAGAGGAGTAAAACAGGCATGCCCAGTGAGTGTGTGTTTATTTGTATTAGTGATGAATGCACTGGTACAGACGTATGTATGAAATGAGGGAGGCAAGATGGGAGAGGGAAGGAAATGTTATATTGCCAATATGTATGATACATGCAGATGATTAAATTAAAAAACAACGGATTGATAAGTGAGGTTGTAATAAGGATCAAAAAGCTGTTAAAAAGCTGGTCTGTACTTAAATGAAGTATAAGGGATTTGGGAGTGACATTTGTTGAGTAAGTCAATGGAGAGAGAGATACTGGAACAAATAAAAAAAGTGCTAGCTTAGTGAAAATGTTTCTATTCATCATTTCAGAAAAAAATTAAATATGTCGAATATTTATGTATTGGGAAAAATAGCACATTTTTCCCATGTGGTTCCACTATGAAAGTCGACTGGTCAACAGAACAACAAAAAAAAAAATGCCCAAAAACCAAAATGGTGAAAAACACGCCTTTTCTTGTTTTTGTTTTGGGGGGGGGTGGATGCAAGCCCCAGACTACCTGTACTTATATTTACCAACATGAAGAAGGGAGAAATCTCCCTAAAAAGCAAATCATGACTGACACACAGTTATAAATCACACTGCAGTTTTTAAGAAAAGAAGATGGTTTGAACCAGTTTGAATTAAAAAAAAATCAGTTGTGCATTTAGCATATATGCAGTTATTTTGAGTACTGAAAAACTTAAAAGAATGAAATATATGATAGTTAAGATGTCATATGATAATATAAAAATGTATGAGAAGAAACATCAGTGAAATGAAAATAAAAAGGATAGGTTGGAACCAAAGAATATGAAAATAAAATGAAATTTTGGAAGTTAAAAGTAAGAGGCTGATGGGGAAAAAGAACAGTATAATATGATTTTAGACGATTTGTTTCTGGAGTGATTAAAAGAAGATGAAGAAAAGGCAATAAAAGACAGAAGATAATGGGAGTAGGTGGGTGGAGGAAAGGATGGGTGGAAGGTTTTAGTTTGTGGAGTAACTTTTTATTCTTAAAATGTTGATGAGTAGTAATTAGAATGTTTCTGATGGTCTACAGTGGTATTCAGATCTGTATTGTAGAATTATTTTGAGCTGTAGCTGACTGTGTCAAGGACGTATTTGTTAAAGGTAGTGGCAATATTTGTACCTATTTCATGTGAAAGTGGCTTGGGAGTGGTTGGGTTTCAGAAAGGATTCAAGGTACCTCCAGTATTGTTTGGGATTATTGTTATGGTTGCTTAGCAGTTGACAGAAGTAGGATTTATTAGTTGTTCTGATAGTGTATTTGTCTATTTTGGGTGTTTGAGATTGCTTTCGGTGTTCTTAGATCTAGTCTCTGTGTATCACACATTGCTTAATTGTGCTAGACATCTATGGGTTAGTAATATTTCTGAACTTTTTTCTGGCAAATTGCAACACTGACCTTAAAACTGTGAAGAATATTTTATTGCAGAAACTGACAGTGTTGTTTAGATGGAAAATTTTTAAGGGGTATCAGTTACTCTGCTTAAGCAGACTACTGAATATACCATGAAAGAAGGTCTTGTTATAGTGAACCCAGATGAAATGTTATAGTTTTAGAAACCCTTTTGCTGACCAAGTACCAAGAGCTAGGTGAAGATTATTAAGGCAGTCAAGGAGAATACCAGATGAAAGAATATAGGTTGTATCAGTAATTAATATCTAGCCTATTATACTTCTGTCCCCTCCCCCCAATGTTTTATCTAGTCTGAAAAACTCAGTTAAGAGTTGTACAAAAAAGCTCTTATTTGTAGTGTTAGGCATGAATTGCATATGGACCAGTCTATATTTGTATCACCTAGTATGAGACTATGATGTTTTAAGTATGATGAGCTTTAGGACATCATTTCTTCCAGAAAGGAAATGCTAGTGTTGCTTATAGATATTATCTATATGTAGCTGCAAATGTTTATGCATAATTTGGTAAGTATGGTTTTTGATGAATTACTGGAAGGAAGTTAGTTGTGAAAGAAGCATATGTTGAGAAGCTTAGCATATATTATGCATATTCCACCTCCTTTTCTCTTAAGTCTGTAAACTCAGATTTTATTGTATCCAGGTGGGATGATTTTATCGTAAGAGGAATTAATCATGTTTCTGTTAAGAATAAGATATATTTTCAGTGCAGGAGTTGATGCATTATATCTTTTGTTTAGTGTGGTGAAGCTATTGAGTCCAGAGTTTGCCTCATGGTCATCACATTTTAGCAGAAGTGCCAGAGAGACTGGGAATTGTTCGTAAAATTTAAGATTTTTTTAGTAAATATGTCAATGTTTTTTTGGTAGGATAATTATTTGAAAGTATTTTAGTTGGAAAAAAGAAAGGTGATTTTTATGAGACATGTAATAGAGTGACTGAAGATTAAAGCACATGCCCTGTTGAGTTTTGCAAGTGGAAGTGAGGATGTGTTTAAACTGAGTAGTGGAATTTTGTTAACCAAGACATGAAAATCAATGGAAAAGAAATTAGTGTATTAGCTGACATAACCAGTTTTAAAGAAATGTACTGAGCATGTTTGTTGTTAATCATAACAGCATCCTGTTCTTTTGTGATTTTTGGTATATATAAGGGATTTGCTAGGATTACATTTTTCTGTGTGATAAATTTTGATATCCTTAAATGATAGGATAGCATTTTTTCTGTGCAATAGGGGATTTTATAAGTGAGGAGTACTTTAAAAGTGTCAATCAGCACTGATTGGATGATTTTGCTATGGACTGGATGGTTAGTTTGAGTGAAGTATGAGAGTGAACACCTGAGGGCAGCCAGGAAAATGGGGCTGGGGGTGGAGGAGTAAAGCAGGCAGTAGTTGAACAGGTGCCATAACCGATCTGTATGTACATTTGCACATGATGGATCAGCTAGTTATGGAGGAGTCACTTTATTAGTATCAGAAAAATGCAGCCTTAAGAAGCTAAACACATAAGACCTGTCTATAAACTTAAATATGTTCAGGAGGTTCATTATATTCTTCAGGATAGCAGTGCTTTAAGTCACTACAGTGGAAATATTTAGCCATCCTTCGTGTGTGAGACATGACCCCAACAGCACATATGCCTCTGTTTCAGGGGGGGTGAATATGGAGGTGGTGCCCACCCTCTTATGCACTGTGCTGTTGGGGATCTTGCCCTTCCACGAGATGCCAAATATGCGCCTAAGGCAGCGCATATGGAATATGTTGAGCCGCTGCTCCTGTTTTGAGCACAAAATCCATGTTTCACTGACATAAAGTAATGTGCTCAAAACACAGGCTGTGTAAATCCACACCTTGGTATGCACAGTGAGCTTGTTATCAGCCCATATTCTCTTTGTCAGCCTGAAAAAATGGTGTGCCAGCTTCTCCAGTGCACTTGTTGATCTGACAAAGTCGAATGCCTTGGTCAGATCAATGAAGGCAATATACAGAAGTTTCTTGCATTTTTCATGTAGTTGCCTAAATGCAACAACCTTGTCTGTAGCAAACCATTCAGTTCTGAATGCACGCTGAGACTGTGGGAAAACTCTCTCTGCAAGAACGTGGAGCCTCTTCAGGACAGCACATGCAAACAGCTTCCACATGGTACTAAGAAGGGAAATGCCACGATAGTTATCACAATACCTTTTAGTCACCCTTGTTCTTAAAGTAACTACATTAGCATCCCTCATATCTCACAGTATATGTCCTCCTAGCCAGCACTGGCAAAGTATTGCATGCAGCTCTGAGATTAGAGTACCATTGGCACATTTAAGGATTTCTGAGGGAATACCATCTTTTTAAAGGACTTTTCCTAAAGAGAGTGCCTTTAGCATGTCATTGTGTCCTTCCTAGGTGGGCTCAGCATCAAGTTCAGTCATAGCTGGCTGAGACTCGATGACATTCAGGGCTCTGTCTGTAATTATGATCTCTGGTGTGATTAGTGTTCCACCCAGCATCCCATCTGCTTGTTTTTCATCTTCAAGACTTTGCCTGTGGTAACCTTAAGTGGGGTGATCTTCCTTTGTGATAGACCCAACTCTTGCTTGATCCCATCTCACATTCCTCATTTGCAGCCTACTGAATTTTGAAACAAAGTTAGAGCCAATGATCATTAGCACACATCCAAGCTACCTGGTGCACTTGACTTACATCACACCAGAGTATCTGCATGTTCCCCTTCATTGGGAGAGGCCCTGTAAGCAGCCAGTGCCTGTCTCTCTTCTCAGTCGGGGGTGTCAACACTTCAGTCCAGGTTTTAAACCAGTCAGTGCACTTGACTGTCTTCTTCCTACAAATAGATATCGCAGTACTATAAATAGCATTCCATAGTCTGTCCTGTCTCTTGCTGATGTCAGTGCCATCTGGATGGGACAATATCCCTTCAAGTGCTTGGACTAACATTTGAAGTGTCACAAGTCTTGTGTGTGTCAATGAGTGGTTTCCCTTTCTTTTTAGAGTGAAAGAACCTTCACAGTTGAAAGTTCACCTTACTACACACAAGCAAGTGGTCAATATCACAGTCCACACTGTGGTAACTGCATATTACCCTGACACTACCTAAACTGCTGCATTCGGTGAGGATGAACTCAAGTTGGTGCCAATGCTTTCATCTTGAGTGTCACCACAAAAGTTTGTGCTGGGGCTTGGCATTGAAGATTGTGTTGGTTATGCAGTGGTCATATTGGAAACAAAGTTCAAGGAGATGCGGTCTATTTTCATTCATCTTTCCTGTTCCGAAATGTCCCAGATGGGATAGCCAGCTGTGATGCTCACTGCCAACTCTGGCATTAAAGTCACCAAGAATGAATAACGATTCATGGGAAGGGACCTCACTGATGGCAACACTGAGTTCATCAGCGAACTTGTCATTGTCTTCCTGATCTGAAGTTAAAGTAGGAATGCAGACACTGAATATTCTGACCATGTCCACTGGTGCCTGTACCTTAATTTTCAACAGTCTCTCATTTCCCACATTTGGGGTATGACTGAGCCAAGGAGGTTTTTTCTGATCGCAAAACCAACACCATGTTCCCTGGTCTCTTCTGGAGGCTTGCCTTGCCAGTCCTTCTCCCTGAGTCATCCAAAAGACAACAGCTTTGTTTCCTGAAAGGCCGTAATGTCCATCAGCAATCTGCTCAGTTAATTGTTAATTACTACTTTCTTCTAAGCATCTCTGATGTTCTGTAGAGCTTCCATAAGGCCTAGAATCATTGTTCTTAAATTCCATGGTCACAGCCTAAAGGCTGCTTTATTTTGTTGCTTTTTTTCCCCCAGGTTTATGGCTAACAATCTACTTGTTTAGGGTTCCCTAAGCCCTACACACCCAGTGGAGCAAGTGGACTGCAATGAGGCAGCACCAATTTGGGTGGAGGCTGCCCAACATAAGGTGGCCAGTAGCTGCCCATTGAGATCCAAGGATCTCTCCCACCATTTCAAGTAGCTCCTAGCACCTCACTCAATGCCATTTGAGTGCAGTGGTTTAATAGTGGTAACTGCTGCTTCTTGTGTTGTGCCACCACTCACAAAGTGATGCCGGACTGCCCTCTCAAGGGTGCAGGCCTGGGCAAGTGAATTTTGAGAAAACAACTGATGGCCAGCAGCAGGTTCCTGCTCTCCATGCCAGTGATGCAATCCAAGGGGAAGGCAAGGCCAAAATAACTTGGCATCAGTGTTGTCACAGGAGCTGCCAGAATGAGGACAAATACAGCCTCAAACTGCTTTAGGGGGTCCATCAATGGATTTTCCATGGGGTTTACTTCCAAAGCCTTCACCATGGCTAGGTATTGCTGCAAGGCAGTAGAGGTTTTAAATCAGAGTTTTCCTTCTCCTAGATGGGCTGCCTTTCCAGACTGATGAGCTTTACCTGCCCAAAGCACCTGGTCTTAAGGAATCAGTCACCTACCTTCACCCCTTCTCCTGTCAGTACAAACAGTTTCACTGAGCTTAGAGACTAAACCACACATGAAGGCCAGGAGTTGGATTTGGATTGTCAGATGCTATTAGAGATGCATGGCATGGGAGCATTTTATAGATAGTGGGAGCTTGTCCCAACTACCTCCCCTGGCTATGATAACATTTAGAACGTTTTTTTGTCTTATTTACATCATAAGTCATAAATCACCATTTAAAATCTGAAAATAAAAATGTTTTATTGTCTCTTGCTTTGCCTTGCTTATGTAATGTTTACCACTTTCAGCTTGACTGAGGGAGAAGAGATGCTACTTAAAGAGTGGTACAACACAATGCAGAGACTCAGAGAGCTTTTTGTATGGTGCTCCTGTGAAGTGGAGTGTCTCTAGGGAATCCCCCAAATTTACAAAGGTCTGAAGTCTGTAAAGCAGTTTTGAAGGACTGTTTGTTTATGTAGTGTGCGCTTGAATGGTGTGCAACTGTAGGATGCCTCTTACAATGCCAAACCTTGAATGTCTTAAGATAATAAGGCAGAAATCATAACCCAGGAAAGTACAACAGCCTGGAAACCCAATTCCTGAAATAATACTGAATGTTTATATGAAACCATATATAAAGCATTAACTTAACAGAGGGATATTATGCTTTTTTAACCCCCTTGTTGGCATTGTGCCAATACGCTCCACCACAAAAATATATATGCTCTAAACCAAAGGAATCCAAACATGCATCTAGCGTAATACATTCATGCACAAAATAAGTATAAGCAGCATTTGGCTTACAAAATACATTTCTGGTGGGTGTGGAAGGTGCAACTCCCACATGGGAAACAGGAAGTCACACTGTAAAACTTCTTTTTCATTTAGTATGTAACGTTCACATTTTGATTGTCCTTTTCACACATCTGGTATTATTTCAGTATTTTAACTCTAAGTCTTTTGTAGCTTTCTGGATTCTGGTTTCAATTTTCTGATTTTCAGTTCCTTAGGCATAATTTTTATGACAGAAAGCTGCTGTTGTAAGAACGTTTCAGTGTATGTAAGACCGGTAATATTTAATCTGAATGTGATGGCTGTATCTTGTGGAAAATCATGTGTGTGTCAAATATATAGTCTTTTGTGAATGTAATGAAGAATGGCAAATAGAATTTTGTTGTGTGGTGAACAGAGTTTGTGAATAAAAGGAGTGTGCGATCTGATTAATATGGCCTTGTGCAGAGGTATGGCTCTAGATTGGACATTTCTAAAACTGTATGTGTCTTTTTCTCAATGATGATAGTGACCCTGAAATTAGAATAGATATGCACAGGTATGTGGGAGCATATCTCCACAAAGGGTAAATCTAGCGAATAAATTATGCTGTTTGTATTAAATATGTATTTTGTGCAGTGGAAAATGCAGGTTTGTATATGCATGAGTGCATATGTATGCTTGTATGTATGTGCAAGTAAGTGTGTGTGTGTGTGTGTGTGTGTGTGTGTGTGTGTGTGTGTGTGTGTGTGTGTGCACACACGTGCATTTGTATGTGTGCTCACATGTGAGTATATGTATGTGTGAATGTGTTCATAGGTTCATAGGAGTATACTTAGGCTAACGACCACTGTAGCCTTTATAAGCATAGCTTAGCAACCAAAATGTATTCCACAAGTTATTGTAATTCAGGGGTTATTTTAACGTGGTGTATATTTGTCAGGGCATGGTTTAACAGCTGCATCTGTCCCATCAGAGACATAGGTGTCAGACCAGGAAGGTGAATTTATGTTTTTCCATTCACTAATTCAGGTTGCACTTGAATAGAATTAGGGATGGGAAGCCCATTCTAGAGAAAGGGCATTCTCTGATATGCACAACTGTTCTGACAACATATCCTCTTTAAGTCACAAGCAAACTTTGGATGTGTGAAAGCAGGATTGTCAGCTTGGTGTTAAGGGCCTGGCAGTACGCAGGATGGTCAGCTTGGTGTTAAGGGCCTGGCAGTACCCAGGATAAGCAGATTGGTGTAAAAGGACTGGCAGTACCCAGGATGATCAGCTTGGTGTTAAGGGCCTGGCAGTTCCCAGGATAAGCAGATTGGTGTAAAAGGACTGGCAGTACCCAGGATGGTCAGCTTGGTGTTAAGGGCGTGGCAGTACCCAGGATGGTCAGCTTGGTGTTAAGGGACTGGTAGTACCATTTTTGTAGAGCTATTCTATAGCTTTTTCTATATGTTTTTTTCTGGCTGAAAAGCATATTTTCTTCTTTGTGAGAATAACCTTTTCTGTATTTGTTACCCTATATTCTCACTGGTTATAGCTAGTCTTGTAACTACTTGAAAGCTGTATTCACATTTTCTTTAGGACTCAAGATTAAAGTTATATTTGATCTTTTATCGATTACTGTGAAGTTATTACTCTAGCTTAATTACAATATTTATTTAGTAGGTTTCAGGTTTTCTCATTGTGCTCAGAGCTAGTTCAAAATGATGTGAAGATTACTGATCCTACAGACATTGCCAACATACTGGCTGACAGGTTCAGTGCAAACTTCTCCCCCCTCCCCCAGAAGATATCTATATACTAAGCGATTGAGCCCCCCCCCACTCTCCAGCGCCCAAGTGAGAACTGCTCTCTCTCAAAAAAAACAAAATCATCCATGATGATGGTGTGGTGCTGTCCCTGTGTTGTGCTCCATGAAAACAATGACAGCTATTAAACCAGCTAGGACAGCTGTTAATCAAGGTCTTACTTACCTCTGGATACTGGGTGGCTGCAAGCAACGCAACTTAACACTCACACCACTTCACCGCCGCCTGACCCTGGAAATTCCCATTATAATTAAAGCCTTATCTGCAAAGCCAAGCCAAAGAGAGAGAGGATCTCAATGGACTAAATGGACCCTAAGATTTAAAATTGATCAGAGATCCATTGGCCCTGTTGGGGCAGATCATCAGATTTTGCATTGGTTGACTTTTGAGAACTTTTGAAAAAGTCATTGATGAAGACAGTCTAAAGAACAGCCTTACAGCCATGCTAGCCTAGCTCATACCTACCCCTATCTACATCACCCCATTCGGGTATCATTGAAAAACTCAACCAAAACTCACAACCCATACATCACAGATGGCTTGCAAACAAGACAGGCTGGGTCAGAGCTGCTGCTGCAGACTCAGAGTCAGACTCAAAGCCAGTCACAGAGCACAGGGTCTCAGTCCTCACCTTTCCAGTGTCCTGGGCCTTTTTCTGTTTTACTTCTCTAGTTTGGCAGCTACACAAAGGAGTTGAGCTGACAATGTTTGCAGATGTTATGCAAACAAAAGAAACTGATGGCATGACACAGACAGAAGAGACCAGAAATATCTCAGAGAAGTAGAAGAAAACCAAAAGTGGCCAATGCCAAGCCACTAAAAGTTAAAAACCAAAAAATAAAATCACCAATAAATAGGAAAAAAAAAGGTTCGCAAAAAAAAGAAGTGCACACAGACAACAGAAGAGAAAATCAGGGGCCTGGGGACCCCAGGTTGGTATGTAGTGTCCTACCACACCATAGAGAGCTTCTACATTGCCCACCTTCACACCAAGATTCTCCTTTCTCCATCAGGGGAGGTCATCTTGAGTAAGTCTCAGACTCATGAAGGAGGCTCATCAGACCCTTGACATCACCTCATCAGACCAATGAAACATTTGTACACCCGACACTTGCAGCATATGGAGAGGGGATAAGTCAAAATGAAGTACAAAAAAAAAGTTCCTCCTCAAAAAAAAGGCGCACTCAAAAACCTGTAATGCTGAACTCCAGAAAGAACCCCCAGCTCTTACCTCAAAACCAGCCCCCCCTAGGTGACCTTGATGAGCAAGGATAGGCCCTGAATATCAAAGATAAACCGTGATGATGCTAAACCTTGACCATATCTAGCAACACCACCTAAAACCGGATTTAAACCATTTGGACAACCAAATAGTGCTAAAGGTAGGGCAGGGCGCCAAACAAATGGGGGCACCTGAACTGTGAAAAAAGAAATCTTGACTGATGGATGCCTGATTCAGATCCCAGAGGACTGTCATCTAAGAGTCTTCGATACCCATGGGAGATAAATGTATACCCAGGCCCATACCAAGGGGCAAAATAATGCTGACAAGAGCCTCAGCAAAATAGCGGCCTAAGCCAGATAGCATAGAAATGGCTTGCTATGGCTTGTAAACACCAAGGCCTAGGCCTAGCCTATGCCTCTGGCAGATAGAACACTTGTTTTTCTTTATTTCTGCCTTATTTCTGACTTATTAATACAGAAAAGTGTGTACCTTAAACAGCAGTAAAACATTCAAAAATATTTATATTTGTTTTCTTGTCTTTGCAGGGTACTTTCATCTTTTTCCTAGTGAGGTATAAACCATTAAAGTACAATAATGTATATGTTTATCCAGACTGGGGCTATGCAATAGGTTGGATGCTGGCCCTCTCTTCCATGATGTGCATTCCAATATGGATATTTATCAAGATATGGCAGACTGAAGGAACCTTATTAGAGGTAAGCTGTCATTTACTATAATTCTTATTTCATTGTTTCCTTACTGCATTATTGCACTGGTATTTTAAGGTGGTGATTTATGCTATGTGCAAAGACTTCCACACCCTTGGTCAAAAAGGCACTATGGGGTGGATAATGTTTATGCTGTCTTTACAAACTATTAAGGGGTGGCATTACTGACAAATCCAGCACTGATGCAGCTGCTACACATTCACAAGTCAAACAGCATGAAGGCCACCAGATCTAGGGATGTAAACTTAGTCAACAACATAGATATGTGCCTCAGAGATCGCCCCTTCTTTGCAACAGGCTTTCTATTCAGATTAAGTAGAGCCCTTTCCTGGCCCTCTTCAAATGCATTTTGGATCAATGGATGGGGAATCCGAAATCCACACCTGTGGTAGTGCCTCTGTTCCTTATGGACAAGGGCACTCTGTAAGATATTTGTGCATAGGCACGTATCCATGTCATTCTCTTGGCAATAGGGGATATAGATTTGGTAAAATCAAGTTATATTGGCTATGACTCTTAAGCCATTAGCCTGGTAATCTCCTATGAACCTATTAATTGTCAGGGCTGCAACTCATTGATGGGTGTTTCTCAGAATATTTGCTGGCATGATTTCAATTAAGTCAATGCAGTCATTCAAAAGTTTTGGGGAAATAATTTAAGTGTGCGTGTGTGTGTGTATACATATATATGTATATACACGGTTCTACCTCACATAAACGAAACACCACAACACCGACAAATGCCAATCACCACACATAATAAACCGTACAAAAAAACAATCCTACCATGCCCCACAACGAAAATAACCGATGGTACACAAACACGAAACCTCACACCACTTCACACACCACAATCAACAACAAAAAACATTCAATCCAAAAAACCACATACACAACAAGTTGTACCAACAAAAACCAAACCACATACAAACCCACACATACACAACAACCTACAACCCTGACCCAAACCCTAACCAAACCCTCACCTAACTTCCACTTAAACACTTACCTGACCTAACTCTAACTCCCCTAACTCACCACTCCGCCTACTCCCTAACCCAAACACCTCTTCTAAACCCAATTACTACTTCAACCCTAACACAATCCTATACCCTCTTCCCCCCCTAACCCAAACTAAACACACCCTTTCATACCCCACCTCTTCTTCCCTTTCTCAACCTCCTAACTCACTTAACCCACCCCTTATCCTACACTTACCTTACCCCTACACCTAACCTATTCACGTATACCTTACTCAATCAGCTCCCCTCCATTTTCGCACGATCATCCGGTTAGCTTTCATCATCCGTCGGTCGGTTCTCGTGCTCTCTTCTTGTTCTTCTTCTGGCTGTCTTTCTCGATCCTGTCGCCTGTTGATCCTCTGCTCTTTCCACACACACACACACACACACACACACACACACACACACACACACATATACACACACACACATACATACATATATAGTAGGGTGGGGGGTAAATCCCCCTATATATGGGATGTGGGGTGCAATTTTCCTACAAAAAAATTGTGATCACTTTTACTGATTTGATATATCCAATTGAAGCTTTATCCGATATTAACTTTTTCAGATGTAGTTAAATTATATACAAACAGGATATTAAATTACTTGGGCACGTCTTAGACTGTAATTATAAATGGTGTGCTAAGAAAATGCATCTATGTGTATAGGAACATAACTGGAATTAAAATATGTGTCAGATGATTTCTTATACAGGTGCCCATTTACTAGTAATAAGACTAGTGAGATGTATATATTTCATATATATGCATATGAAATAAAACTATGCTAAGCAGCATACAGATATACTGCCACAGTCTTGCAGACATTTGCAAGATAACACCTAATGTACACTACAAGTAGAATTTTTAAGACACAGTGCTGGAATAAGAAGTCTAATAACTCAATACAATATTTTCCTGGCAGGCTTAAAATTTAGGTTTTTAAAATTAAGCCAAATGTTTTTCTCATATTTCTTTCTTTTGTGGTACTGGGCCACTCTCTTACCTCAGTAGCGGGAAATAATTTTTGCACAGTCCATCTGAAAATGCACAAAATCACACTGTTTAACCTTTGTCAGTTAGCAATTCAATTGCAGCTGAAACCTTTGAGTACTGTGCTGTTGTACAGTCAGTCTACTGAAGAACGTTACTAGCTATACTGATGTTTATTTAATCACGTTTAATCTTCCAGAAACTACTAGGCACAGCGGTTCTATTCTTTGGTAACCCAGGAGTGCTAGACTGCATGTGTTCTTACTCAGTGTCATTCAAGCTGCAAGACTAGATTGAGGGGATCATGCAAAAGCCGGAGCTTGTTAGTAGGTTATAGCCATAACCATCTGCATTGTACTACTAGGAACGTATTATAACAAATGTCCATTAGACTCACAGGGTGGCATTGCAGCTTGCCTATATTGTTGCTTTTAGCAGGTAGGTGGAACATTCCGTCCATCTATGACTTCAGTGGTGTTCAACATCGTTGGTGCAGCAAAATGTAATGTTCCAGCATCACTTTTAACATAATTTGTATTTTTTAAATTTCCATGTTAGATATCAACATGTACTAGAGCTTTAGTTAATCTTTTGGCCATTTCTGTCATCTTGAAGTGTCATTAGTTATTCATGTATCCGATATTGATTTTGTTTTTGAAATATGCAACCATTTCAATGACTTGGCAAGTACAAAACATTCCTCTGAACTGTACAGATTTTTGCCTCCTATTTTTGGTCTGTCCCTCATAAAATCTGTGTTTTTCTTTTTTTTTTGGCACATCACTGAGGATTAAGTTCACTAAATGATGACACTTGTTTTAGTTTCAGACTTTATATCCTTCAGGAGAAGTATGCAAGTATAAAATGTATTATTCTAACAACTTTCTAAGTTTATGAGTAATATTTAAAATCTGCCCCTATTTTTAGGCCTTTATTCTTCCTATTATTTTAGGCTTTGTCCACATTTCCTGTGCTAAGAGGTTAAGAGTCAAGGCATAAAAATCACAAGACATTTTTCTTTTTACACCATGCTTATCAACAGAAGATTTGTAGACTGACATGTGAAAGGAATGCTATATAGACTGTCTACATTAAAAAGAACTTTTAACATGCATTTCATATTGGGAACAGTAAGTTCTTCCATTCTGAAATCCCAAGTGAAGTTTTAAATTGTAGGTGAAAATTATTCACTAGAATCTTACCCTCTGTTGCAAATTTAAGCTGATGTTAACAGAGGTACTAATCCAAAATATCTTAGTAGCCATGACTCAGATAAAAATGCAAAACTCCAAGAGTTAACAATTACAATACAATTAGAATTTACTGAATAGATGCATAGCAGCAGAGTATCATAACAAAATTCAAATGGACTGATATGTTAGGTCATTTTTTCATTAGCCAGTTTTATATATATATATGTGTTGAAGTGCATAACTGGAACACAAGAATTTTATTATGTTATTTATGGCTTTGAAAATTTCAGATTTTAAAGTCCATATTTTTCAGTCATTTTTGTTAGGTGCCCTAGCTACATGTTCCAGTAGTTCTGAAGTCATTCCAAAGAGACTAAACCTTTGAAGAGTCATAATTATCTAGACACCTGTTTCACAGAATTTACTGTTGCTGAATTAATTCTAAATACATGATACATATAATGGAAAAGGTGTGTGTGTGTGTGTGTGTGTGTGTGTGTGTGTGTGTGTGTGTGTGTGTGTTGAAATATGTGATAATTTCTAAATGAAATTATAATGTTTGAAAATTGTTTTAGCTAGACCACAGCCCCTCTACCATTCCACAGAAATGGAATGTATCCATTACAAGGGGAAACTGGCATTAAGTTTCATAGTACCATTACTTTAATGAGGATTTAGGTTTCTTACTCTAAGCATCTCTCTGTCACCACTGTTAGTGTCCATCCATCCACAACCCCTTTTCCCATTTTTGCACATGGGGTCAGGGTGTCACTTCAGCAGTGACAGTCTTCTAGAGATATTCTCCCATTATTTCCTGTGTACTTCAGTTTGACTTCTTGTCTACTTCCGATTACATAAATCAGTCTTTCCCTTCTTTGGCCTGAAAGAATATGGCTGTTTTCTTTACCTTTAGGAGTATATTCCCATTGGCTAGCAAAACTCTAAACTGAAGTAGGGGTATTGTATACTCAGTGTAGCCATGCCAATTGGATTGTGAAACCATTAGTGTATCATCAAAACAATAGGCATAATTTTATGTTTGCATCATTTATAATTATTTGCATAATGCATTTAGATGTAAACTCATGTTGATTACAACAAACCAAACATCTTCTGTTGACAATCAGCTTGTTGTATATAAGGCTGGAGCTTGTGCAGTTCTCCATCTTATCCAGCAGCAACTTGCAGTGCATCTGTTTGTTTAAACTCATCTGACTGCATTGTAAGTAGATGTTCTCTGCTTTCTTGCTGCATAAACTCAATTAACTTTCCATAAGTGCACAGAATTCTGGAGAAAAATCACTGAATAAAAATGTCCATTTTTTTGAGGTTTACCTTCAGCTGTAGATATTAACGAATTTAGAAAAATTACTTAATATGCATGTAGGTTCATAAGTCTGCAGATAATTATAAGCCTATCCAAAAAACCCTATTCAGAAGTTACCTCTAGCTTAAATGAGGGCAAGACAAGATAGACTTGGGGAGAATCTGAAGTTGCCCATCCAGTTTGCTAGGTTGACCTTGAAGGTGGCTTTGGTGCTACTCTGCTTGACTTGTAGTTGAAGTTTATTCCAGAGCTGAGGAATATGTTGGAATATGAATCTATCATGCCGACATGTCTTATTAATCTGCTGATGAAGGCTTAGGCCCTTTGAGTTACCATTAGTTCTCTGAAGGAATAGAAGGTTAAATAGGGTTGTTTTTTTCATGGCTCGAGAAGCTATGCACTGATCTCCAGGGAGGAGTCCGTAAAGAGAAAAACTCAACAGTCTCACCTCATGACTAAGATTTTTGAGGCTACTGAACTTTGTAATTATGCATCTCTGAGGTCTCCCAAGTTGTGTGATATATTCAGACAAATATATGCCAAAAGGTGCATTATTTTCAATAATGGGTCTGATAAGATATGAGTAAACAGGAATTAAGACTTCTTTGGAACTACTTGAGATGCCTTTGGAAATTAGATAGTCAGGTAAAAGGCTTTCTGAACTTATGTGTCACATTATAATTAAATGATAATTTTTAACAAGAGAGCCTAAAACCCTTGCAACAGTATCTAATTTGAGGGATACATCATCTGTATGGTAAACAAAACTGTTTTGTTTAACAAAATGAAGTATGCTACATATTTTACATTTAATTTGAGACCATTGCTCTTGTACCGGTTAACATGGTTTAATCCATGCTAAAGCAATTGTGAGACAGTTGAAAACTGAATAACAACACCCGATTTATTGTCATCTACAGGGAGTCTGGCCTGAAGATCTGTGAAATAAATGTCAGATAGGAAAGAGCCCAAAACTGAGCCTTGTGTTATACCACTGGTAAATGTTTTGGCTTTCAGAAGAGGGATGTGTGACTCTAGCCACATGGGTTTTGTCTAACAGACAGTTAGCTATCCACTGTACAATATAAGGATTTGTATTCAGATTTGCAAGTCTGTCAATACTGCCTCTGTGGGGAATAAAGTTAAAGGCCTTGGCCAGATATGCTGCATGCACTGCATAACCACTCTCCACTGCATTAGTTAATTATTCAAATAAATAAATAAATAAATAAATAAATGAATAAATATGGTTAAGTAGGCGGGACCTTCCTTTGACAAAGACAAATTAATGAGGGTCCAGTTTAATGAAGTCTGAGACAATACCCTCTATAGCTTTACATATCAGACTAGTGAGACTAATGGAACTATAGTTACCAGGGTCTGTGGTTGGGCAACCTTTATGTAATGGCATTGCAATGGCAGTTTTCTGTGCTTCAGGGGTGTTAGCAAGTCCCATGGATGAAGTATTCTCAGGTTTTTGAGAGGCCTGCAAGATATTTTTCCATAGTAATCAAAGAGGATGATTGAGATTGTGGAACTTGTGGAATAGCTATAAATGTGGGTGGAGTCAGATTTGCACTAAATTTGTTAACTAGGATATTAACTATTTCTTTTGGGTCTGAGAGTGTAGTATTATTGTGGACTAGCTCAAAACTTTAAGTGTTAGTTTTTAACTTCCTGACATAGGTAAAGAAAGGCTTGTTATTTTGGTTTTAGTAGCTAATTTAAGTTCATACTCAGCTTTGAGCATTCTAATATCAGAAATAAGAAAAGAAACTTAGATCGAAGAGAAGTAATTTAAATGATGATTTATTGGTTAAAGAGTATAGCTTGAAGTGTAAGATACTACCATAAAATAGTTCTGTATGTCCTAATTCTAAGAAGGTATTAAATAAGACTAAAGCTGAACATAGTTCAACTAATGCTAATAGGCTTCATTGTCTGACTCATTCTAATGGACAGGAAGTTGTTTTGTGTTTAGTATTTTTGAAGCATAAAACTCTTGCTCTGATATTAGTAATTATATTAATGGTCAGAATGAAAAATGGCAAGAGATTGCACATGTAAGAAAGCTTAAAAATGAGCTTTGGGAGGGCTAGTTAGAGAAGATAAGGCTATTAATAATCACAGTGAAGAGCCTGGTTTTATTCTCATAACAGACACTAGTGGGAAAGGATGCTATTCTAAATTACTGGTAATTGGAGACTCACATGTAAAATGCATTACCAGTCAAATAACATCAGTGAATACAGGGTGTATTACAGTTTCCTCCTTACCAGGGTTGAAGTTAATTGATTTTTTATATTTGTTATCAAGGTTAGCTAGAACTAAACTGACCTGTGCTAAATTATTTTAAAGGGTGGTACTAATGATTGAAGGTATACACCATTAAATAAGATGGAATATGCACTTATGATATAACTGACTATTTTGAAACTTTAAATCAAAAGGTTGCATTATGTGAAAGCCTTCTTAGCTTGTGTTGATCAGATTGCCAGTGGTCAAATACAGAATTATTTAATTGGCTAAGACAGCTTTGTTTTGTCTGCAATATTAAATGAACAAACTTTGGACATCCTATGCCTAGGATTTGAAAAAGATTTCAAGGGATGGACTTCATCATAGTTACTATGGATCTAAGATTCTGTCAGGCTTATTCAGAAATTGTATTGATATAAGGCCTCACGAGTGGATCCAATTTTTGCAGTAGAAACAGGAAGTTTAAAAGATCTTTAAAATGTTTTCTTTGTAATGCCCAAACCTTGGAACAAAGGAAGTGAGTTAAAATGTATTGCACTTTACGAGGGGTATGAGTTTATTGTGGTTACTGAGACATGCAATGCATCTGAGTTACAAATGTGACAATATAATAAATTTGATAGCTTTGAAAGCAATGCAGAACTAGCGTGTGTCCATGCAGCCTGAGTGTTCAAAAGACCAAACCAACAAAATAATCCAAAAGCAGCTCACATAATGTCTGCAGTCCCAAACCATGCAGACCAAAACACCAAAAATAACTTGGATATTCAGAATAAAAACAATAAAAGTGAGAATACGTTAAAACCTTTAATACACAGTTTAATAAAACCATGGTTTAGAACTTGCATCCCTATCACAAAAGGGACTACTTCAGAACCATGTGTGAATCTTAAAATGCAATTTAAATATCTTTCTCATTCTGCCACATACAAGGGCATGAGCCATTTAAAAGTCAGTTGACTTATTTAAAAAAAAAAAAAAACTTAATTAGTAGCACTTTAATTAGGTTAAAATATAAAAATTATTACAAAATAGGCATATGTAAAAACATAAAGTGCATATAATAAAAAATACAATGTATACTATAAAATAACCTGTCTATATTAAAATAGTGAAACCTCACTAACGCAAATACCTAAATGCCGAAACATAAATAGCGAACAGCAAAAATACCCAATGTCCTGAAGTGAAAAATTCAAAATATTGAATTGTAATAGTTGGCCCTTGTCCGGTATAGCTCCCTAATGTAAATGTGCAATAGTTATGGACCTTAGGGTTAGAGTGTGGGTTAAGGTAAGTGCATACATAGTAATACATGCAACCTTTACTTTACGGTTAGAAGTAGGGTTATGTTAAGTGTATGTATAGTAATATAGTTGTGTAGCTAAATGTATACGTAAATTATACTTTTCCCGTAGTTGGGTGTTTTTTTGTTTATAGTTAGATACATTTGTGTGTAGTGAATGTTTGATTAGGATATGGGATATATGGGTGAAGTGTAGATATGGGGAAGTGTGGATTATTTATTTTGTTTGGATAGGTAGTATGTAGCGGGTGGTGGGGTTTGCCTACTATGGCAATTTGATGTTTCGAATTTCGCGCTTTAGAACATTCGGTGTTTTCTTGGTTCGCTATTTATGTGTCAGCGTTTCGGTATTCACGTAAGTGAGGTTTTTGTATTTTAATATAGACCCTAAAATAACATATCCTAAACTTTATTAGATCTAATATAAAGGAATTATTATATACGATGCTTTCTTTCAAAACTTTATAGGAAACCTTCATTTTCTGATTATTTGGATTTTAAAAGTTACTACCCATACCATACTAAGTAAAATATTTTTAAGGGCAACGAGAATGTGCTCTAAATTTACATTTTTTTGACTCAAGTGGAAAAAATAGTTGGTATGTTTCTTGATAGAAACTACTAACCCCATTTTTTAAATAACGCCAAAGATGTTGTTAAAGGTTCAGGTACTAGATACAGTATGTCCTTTTGTTAGGAGTGATGCATAAGTCTCATGAAGTTAATGAGACATTGAACACCCAGGATAGAAATGATTATACTAACTCACTGGTTGTCACCTTTAATTCCTGTTCAAATAAAATCAAAAACATTTTTATAGTAATTGGACTATTTTAAAGGTGAATGATGAGATTTTTACGATACTTGGTGTGGATGTTTTAAGATTCAAACATGGTTCTGAAGAAGTCCCTTTTGTGATAGGGACAAAAGTGCTAAACTGTGATTTTATTAATTGTATATTAAAGTAAAGTACCCTCACTTTTATTGTTTTTTATTCTGAATATCCAAGTTATTTTGATGTGTTGGACTGCATGGTTTGGGATTGTGGATACTATGTGATCCACTTTTGGATTGTTTTGTAAATTTGATAGCTTATTGAATGAGCAAGAAAGATAGAGGCATAATGTTATGGGTTAGAAATTCAATTTCTTCTAAACTTGTAGAGACTATTGCTGAGTTGGAGTGCGTAATAGTCCAAGCTTATGGAATATGGGTGTATGAACCTGTAACATTGACACCCTTTTTATCATACAAGTACTGTGCATTTAGTACTATAATTACTTATTTACATTAAATATGAATTTAAATTATAAGAATCAGGTACTGATAGGCAACTTTAATTATCCTACTTTTGAGAAGCAAGTAAATGAAACAGGAAGTCATTTTGAAAGAGAATATGTTGAGATTTTCAAGATTTATAATATTACACAATTGATTATGGAACCAACTCAAGACTTGTTAGGTATAGATAATCCAATGTTTAATTGAAAATATTCCAATTTCTGCTTCTCTAGGATTATCTGATAAGTTGTTCTTTTTGTTTCACATAGTTGCTATGGGTAAACTGAGAGTATGGGCCAACCTTTATGATTATGGTATAATTGACAATTACAAGTCAAAGAATAATTTGCTCTATTTCAATTTGGTAAAAATGGCTGAGGCAATTAATGGGTATTATGACAGCAAGGAATCTCAGCTGAATAACCATGTAGCTAGGGCAACTTGCTATACAACAATAAATTCCAAAAATAAATTCCCTGGATAATGGAATTATAATTTGAACATATTACATACAGGGAAAAATATGGCTGCTTGCATTTGCTATAAACTTCCAAAAAAATTAATGAAAAAGTTAAGGTTGAGAAGCAGGAAACTATCACCAAATATAAGAAATGAACAAAGAAATGTGAAAATGTGTTGGCAAATGATCACACAAATGCCAACAGTGTTATAAATATATTAATTCCTTCAGGAATGAAATAGGTCATATTAATGTTATTTTTCTAGATGGGTCACTGATTAGTAATCATAAATTGATAGCTAATAAATGTAAGAAATATTTTACTAGTTTTTGGCATTGATACAAGTGATTGTTATTCTCAATTTGTGAATGAATGAATTGATTCTGGGATAGATCTAATATTGATGAAGAGATGTTATTAAGAGTCATAAATAAAATTAAATTTGATACATCAAGAGGAACACATTGTACTCTAAGAATTTTGCTGGTAAGTATAAAACATTATTTATTGAGTAAATTAACTAGGATATTTATTTCTATGATCTATAATGGATTTATACCAAAATCTTGGAAGGAAGCATGAGTCACTCCCATTTTTATATCTAGACATAAGATAGCCATACAAAATTGTTGTCAGGTAAGTATAACACAAGTATTATGCAAATGCTTGGAAAGATGTATTAGTGAAATCATATTTAAAGAAAATAATCTTGCTCAATATTTTTCAGCTTGTTTTTGAAAGGGTATTCTAGAGCTATGGAGATGGTAATAAACACAGGTGCAATCTTTTTGGATTTAACCAAAACTTTTTATTTAATATCATTCCATACTATTGCTTTGGCTTTGGAACAATGTAATGTTAATCAGTATTTATGTAGCTGGATTAATCACTGGCTCAGAGGCAGAACCCAAAGACTAAGGAAAAAAATCAGATCCAGCACTGGTGAAATGAGGTATTCCTCAGGGATCTCTACTCAGACCTTTGTTGTTTAATATAGTTTTTCCCCTTTATTCCATGTGATAATCATTGTTGGCTGTTTGAGTATGCTGACAATTGTAAAATTTTGTTTTTCTAATAATGAAGATGATTTCACTAATATTAATAGGTATTTACTATGCATAGGTAAGTGGGCTAGTACAGCTGGTCTCATTCAGTGTGAAAAAGTGAAAAGTCATACATATCGGTAAACAAAAATTAAAGCGATCTGTTACATTGTCTACATTTGATTTATTGGAAGTTAGTGACTATCAGAATATTGGTATACAAACTGATTCCTCTCTTTGTTTTGAAAATCATGTTAGAGCCATCTGTAATAAGGCTTTGAGACAGATGGGTTTTATTTCATTAATAATCATGTTACAGCCATCTGTAATAAGGCTTTGAGACAGATGGGTTTTATTTCATTAATATTGAAATAGAACTTTAGGTAACAAAAAATTCAAAAATGGGAAATTTGCAAAAAATATTATTGACACCTTAGCTATTCCAATTATTTTAGTGAGGGGCTTTTTTCAGAAAGTCAGTTAATATGGAAAAACCTAAATAGTAATTATTTTGGTGATGTCTTCTATCTATCCATGTTTGTGATTTACACCTGACTCTTACTTGAACAGATGATGGCATTCATGCAGTTTACTAGGCAAGTAGAGAACAGAAGCAGATTGCTAGGGTTTTACTCCATGTCACACATACATGCACCTAGGAGCAATTTGAATCACCAGCTTGCATATCACATGTATTTGGGAGTTGAAAGGAAACTGGAGTACTTGGAAAAATTGCAGTTCAACTGAAAATTGAACCAGCAAACCTTTTGTTGCGAAGTGGCACTCTGCACCACTGTGCCATCCTTAGACTTCATACCGAGGCCCTGACTTATGAAAGTGTTAGGAGATGTTTAAATCTGATATTAGACTACCTTATGGGTCTGTTACTACTAGCCTGTTTATTAGTTCTATTTCAGTCTGAATTTTTTTCCTGAAAAAAAAAAAAGAAAATGGATTGTTTTAGTGCCCTTTTTAAAAGTTGAAGATAAAATATAGTCCATAGTAGTACTGCCCATTATGTTGAAAATATTTTAGAAATGAATAGCTAGAAACTTATTTATCAAAAACAGTTAATATATGAGTTTCTTTGCAGTTTGAGAACACCCGCCCCCCACAAACTTCCATGTTATCTTTGTTAGAAACGATTTATGAATCATGCAAAGAGTCTAAGATCAGCAAGGCTTTATTTAGCTAATCTTTTTTATTTTAACAAATTATAATGTTGCTAAAACTTTTAAAAGATGTGGATGCTGAAAGTGAGGTACCAGAGTGAATCAGGAACTAGTTGTTCAAAGTAAACATCCTAAAACTGGTTCAGTCCATTCCAGATCCCCCTTTACTTTTGTTGGGAACAGTATTTAACTGTTTTACATTAGTCCTGTTATATTTCATAACAGTTGTACACATTTTAAAACTAGATGGAATATACACCAGTATGGCAATTTATTTAGATTATTTTGTGTTATTTACTGATGTGTGTTACAAATATTGTAGAGTTAAGTAAGATAAAAGCATGGACAATAAACTATTCATTGTTGATTTAAATAGCTTTTCCTTTAAAACTAATGGGCCTAATACTTTCTTATTAGATTAGACAGATGCTGTTTATCTGGGAATGGAAATTAATAAGATGGTTTCTTTTAATAATTATATTGATCATCTTAATATAACCTATAGTAAATTAGATGTGCTGTGTTCTATTAATAATGTTTACTAAAAGACTCTAGAATCCTGTCATGTAAAAATGTTCCTTTTGCAGATCTTAGATTATAATGTTTCAGCTTATTCAGAATGTACAAAAAAACTGACCCTGGGATTCATGAAGCTCAGCACAAGGACAGCATTAGGCTTGCGCCAACCGTGCGGCGTAGAGATGGCCCAGTAGCGCCATATGCATATTAATGAAGGCGCGCTGCCGCCACATTCACGTGCATAGGAAACGTGCGCGAGTGCATGGGGCGTGTACAAGCACCGCATGGAGGCGTGGACATGTCGGCTGTTTATGTGCAACCTAAAATGCTGAATAGTACAGCCTGCCTCCAATAGTAATCACACCTGTCAGTGTCCGTGGATACTGAAACATATGCAAAGCATGCAAGACAGTTTTGCAAACACAAAAATAAGAAGCAAACACAAATGCACGTAGCTGAATATTGAGTCCCCATCCCTTGAACAAATGACATTTAAAACCCTGTGCCCATATTCTATTGTAGTGTTGATAGTTATACCAAGTGGAAGCAAAACGCATCATGTTAGCACGCCAGCAATAGCTAAGTCTAGCCCAATGGTCAGGGTTACCACCTGTCCCATATTTTGAGGGACATTCCCCCTCAGGGCAGTTGTGTCTATACCAAAACCATTACAAATGTAAAATATCCTGCGATCGTAGAACATAATTATGCCCCACATCTTATGTAATAGTCACATACAATAGTTATTTCCATATGTAACATACCTACATGTTACAAGAAACAGAATAAGCAAGTAAACGAAACAGAAGAAGCAGCTAAACTGCTACAACAATAAGCTTACATTTAGGCATAAAACTAAAGTACTATCCGTTGTACTGACCATGGGTGTTTGTTGGCCTGTAAAATCTGATGTGTGTCCCGAATATATGCCATCCTGGCCATATGAAAAGGTGGCAACCCTACCAATGGTCAGAGCATTCACCCAAAATCTGCCCATTTGTGGTCCAAGGCATCCTTGTCAGGATAGGCCAAAGATGAACGGGTATTACCCGGGTCTACCTACCATGTCATGAAAGCTAAGTATTTGTGTGTACCTATGTGCGTGATGTACAGCATGTGGAAGGTGAAAAATGCTAGGGTAGTCCTCACAACTATACAGGTGCCAGACTTATGTAGTGTATGCAATGTCTTCCCTTGACCGTGCCATGGGCCATCAACCAGAGAAGGGATGGATGGAGTGTGTGGAATATGGGGGTGGGGGGGACGGGTAATGTAATAATTTGCCAAGGAGAGACTGTGTTGGATGCACAATATGTGAACTGGAGGTGTATGAGGGAGCAGTGGGTGAATCAGAAAGAAACACAAAGAGCAAACATACACATCCGCAGTACAACCTGACTGTAGAACACAATCCCAAAAACATATGAATATTAAAATGTGCGATACACGTACAGAAACGTCACCGGCACATACCCACATAATGGTCTGGCCTGAACTGAGCCATCCAACCAAAACACACCTGGGTGCATAATTGAATACCCATCATCCTCTCTACAGCACTCAACCCCCCCATTCCTGAATGTCCACCAAATCCAGCCATACTTGGGCTACTAGCTTGGCACAGCCATATCTGCATATAGTGACCACTACTCATATCTAGTAGTCAGTCTCACCCTAGGTAGTCTCAGGATTGCAGACTATGTATCCCTTGCATGTATAACCCTATCACATTTTCGTAAATGCAAAAATATCCAAGTTTATTGGTCTTTTCAATTTTTGGACATCCCTCATGGGATAAGTATCCTGTGTAAACATCAGACTTGGTGTCACGACATGATGTCCAGTCCTGTAGAAATCTGGACACAAGTTGTATGTGCAGTAGTAGTTCATGAGACTGCTCAGCCTCCAGCCGGTCATGCAGAATCTACTACCCAGGATTAAACACCTGACCATGATGCACGGCTCCCCACATGCATTAGTGAGGATATATACTTTACACATTCACATAGTGGCAGTTGGATATAGGGTGATTAAGGTGCTGACATAAGCAGGGTATCTCCTCTCCCACTTTGTGAGGGACAGTCCCTGTTTGGGTAGGTGTGTCCTGACCAAAAATAATACAATGGCAAATGTCCTGTGATTGTAGGAAATAACTATGAAGCATATTTCATGTAACAGTTGCCCAAAACAGTTATTTCTGTATGTAAAATACGTAAATCTTACAACAAACAGAATAAGCAACTAAACTGCTACAAGAATAAGCTCTCATCTAGGAAAATAAGTAAAGTTCTAAACCCTGAACTGACCGTGGGTATGTGTTGGCCTGAAAAATCTGATGTGTCCCGAATATATCCCATCCTGGCCATATGAAAAGGTGGCAACCCTACCAATGGTCAGAGCATTCGCTCAATGACTGGCCAGCCTCTTAATCCCCCCTAAAACCAGTGACCTTTGGAGGAAATGTGGTGAATTACACTGAATGAATAATGACAATAATTAAGAGTAATAGACGTCTTTTACTTCAGAAAATAAGTATTAATACATATGCTCTGATTCTGTCAAAGTTTCAAGTTAATAGCACTAATATTTTACAAGTGTCCATGATTGTCCCTGATTTGTCCTTGCCTTGTCCCTGTTACTGTTGAAATTAGTCCCTGAGTGGTTGAGAGGTCTGTACACATATGTACACCAACCAACTGTCACATTTGTTGCCAGTACTGTTGAATACCTGTAGTGAAGTCATATATCCTAGTTTCCATCCATGCGGAATGTACCAAGGATGGTGTAGTGGTCAAACCGGTGACTGAGGTGTGTCTGTTTCTGGGTCCAAGCCATGCAAGGGCCACTAATTTTATGTGATGGCCAGAATAATGTCCGTCAGATATAGGGAGGTAAAGCCAGTGGGGATGCGCGGCGGAGGTAAAGCCAGTGGGGATGCGCGGCGGACATTCAACAGTATGGGAGATGTAAATAGGTATGTAGGTGTATATGCATGTGTAAGTACAGACATATATATATATATATATATATATATATATATATATATATATATATATATGAATGAACATGGTCACAATAAAGCAGTCATAACGAATGTGAAGGGAAACACCAGTGGAACCCCCGACCCCATATTATGTAGTGCTGACATATCAAGCCGGTCAGAGGTTGGCAAACCGCTGTGTCTGTAAACACAGGTAGAATGGTAACATTGGGACTAACTCTGTAAATGTGCTAATTCTGACTTTCAAACAGGTACAGGGCTGTTACGGTCTCCAGTCGGACAAGCCTAAACCCGGATGACCACATGAACATCCTGACAATCAAACACACGTATGTGCCAGGACTATAAGCTTTGGAGTTCTGAATATCCTCAGAGTGAGTAAACATGCAGCACGGGTATAGAGCAGTAGGGAATAAGGAATGGCGCATGTGTAGTACTGCAGTTCTCCCAGCAGGAGAATGGATGCCTGCTGTGTAAGTGAAGTGTTGAGGCATGTGTTCTGGTAACTATGAACCATTGGTATACATATAAATGAAGCAGAACACCAATAATGTAGTGGTTAGAGCATCCGCCTAATGTAAAGACATTCCCGGTTCAAGTTCGACTATAGCACATATCATTTTCTTTGTGGAATGAATGTTGCTGTGCTGTAAAGCCAACATTTAAACATGTAAAGGTGAACGTGTGTTTTGCATGGGGCCATTAACCGGATTCCTTCAATCAAAGTGGTACTGTCATAATGAATAAGGCACACATAAGCAAAAATAAGTGGCAGTAAACATATGTAACTCACAGTAAGCATAGGCGAGTGCACCTGCGCGGGTGTAAGCAGCTCCCAGCATAGCAAATGTATGTTTGTATACATGTATATATATATATATATATATATATATATATATATATATATATACACACACACACATATATATATATATATATATATATATATATATATATATATATATATGTGGGTGTATAGATATATATCCGCAGACATGAAATATATATAAACAATCCATATATTGTCTGTAGTGTTTGCATAAAATGATTATGTTGTATCTAAAACACCTAGATGTTATAGGAAACAGTATTAGCAACTATAATGCTACAAGAATAACCTTTAATTAGGCAAACCGGTGAAGTAGTCTCTTTTCTACTGGCTGTTGGTATGTGTTGCCATGCCAAATCTGACATCTCTACATATAGGTCCGACAGGGCTGCCACCTTTCCAAATGGCCAAAGTGGGACCTGCTCCATAGAAATGTCAGACGTACCCGGTCAGAACATACCTACAGCCGTGCATAGTACAGAACTATACATATTTGCACAAATAAATGCTTAGTCTAGTAGCAGTCCAGTTGCTTATGCTACTTCACATAACATATGGAAGTGTCATATATACAATAACTGTTGCATGCAACACATAGAATATACTATTGTCCTGTAATCAGGACATTTGCTATGTCTTGATTATTTTCACATGACACATACGCCTAAGGAGGGACTGTCCCATGCAAAGTGGGACAGGTGTTAATCCTAAAGTCAAAAAATTTGTCTAGAAACTCCTATGGAGGGCCCGCAACACAAACGGATGAAAAAATATGTTGTTCAAAGTTGATATTTTATTTTTTTCAGTAATATACGCTTCCACAAAAACCACAGAGCTAATCCTAAAGTCCCACCTCAGCCAATTTAAAAGGTGGCAAACCTACAATAGGTATGTGATCCGGCAGATGGATGTGGGTCCCAAAACACATTTACTTGTCTGCATTGCAGAGTATCAGTTTCCATGTATCAGCCAGATGAGAGCAGATTGTATGAAGAACATGCATATAATATGATTAACTCACTGGACAGGCCGCCGATTCCGTACAGTCGAATGCCATGCTGTCGCCTAATGGTCAGCCATACCCGATACTGTAGTCGTGTAGTCCAATGTAATAGGCATCACAAGGGATCGCGCCCACCCAGAGTGAGTGACACATGCAAGCACCAATGTTGGTGCATGTGCAAGTGATGGAGCGAGCGGGTGTAAGCATGTTTGGCTACCAGTATGCGAGTATTGCACTGGTAAAGAAATGCGGAGGCTAATCAAGTGTAAGAAGCTGTAACCAGAGGTCAGCAATGCTTAACACCGTGCAAACCCACGCACAACCGCTCCCAACTGCTTCAATGTGCCTTACTCCCTCCGTATCCAATGGGCTTGTTCTGGCCAGAAACAAATAACTGTCCTTTGCAAGTGTTGGTAGCAACACCCTGCGCACACAGCTAATGTGAATTACCAATACACCATGGCAAATATACAGACAATAGACAGTACCACACACATACCATACAGCACAGTCATCCAACAGTATAGCAATGTACCGGCAGATATGTCCAGACCACTGTTGTTTGCAGACCTGGCCATCTCGTGTTTACATGTGTGAGCATGCCCAGTATGACAATTCCGCATGTTGTCGACTGACATTGCCATCATACCTTCATGTGTTTGAGCATGCCCAGTATGGCCAACTGTATCGCATGTGTTACATGTCCAAGTAGTCAGTACTGTGGTGCCGACTTCTGCATTGTACACTGACAGGTGGCATGCTGTGCCTGCAGGGTATCCATCAGTCATGTGGCATTGACTGTTGCTACATTTCTGCACAGCATGGGGGGACATCCGACTGTATCCACATTCCTACACAGCAAAGGGGGGCACACCTGACTGTTGCTATATCTGTACTTTGGAAGGGGGGAACACCTGACACTTGTACACTTTTGCTACAACTGTACTGGTATGTCAGGTACTCCATTTCAGTGTGTAGACATACATATTGTGCTGGCTAGAGGCATACCAGTGTACTCCAGATCTTAGCTTTAATACCAACATATTAGTTTCAGACGTCCTAGCCTTCACAACCTACATCCAACTGCCTGGCCGGCTGTAGTCTGTCTGTGTGGGTCTGTGGGGGGGGGGGTCATCCATAGGGCATATTCAGAGGCCATAGTACAGCATTTTTCTGTGTTGGTCTACACCTGTCCAGCTGGTTGAGACTTGTGTGTGCTGTATGGACACACATGATGCTCAGCCCATTACACGCAGTGGGTTATGACACCCTGTGTACTATTGGCTACTATGGTGACCCCCCGTATGTGCTACAGATGTCATGATGCCACTATGGACATCTACTGTCTGCTGCCTTAACATTCGGCCACCAAATTCCCTTGCATGCTCACATCCATACCATAGCTACAGGTACATACACATTTTAACACAACTGCCAGTTGGTAGGTTGATTGACTTACCTTGAGGGTGTGTATGTCGGATGCACATAGTGCACTTCCTATACATGGCTGAGCACAGGTAGTGTCATGTTTGGCATCCCTTTTACTGTCTGTGCGAGTCAAAGAGGGTGACATTTCCTAGGACCCTACTGTGTCAGTGCATATGCTATGCATTGCCTCTTTGCCAAGGCCAGGTCATATTGGGCATGCCTCCTTCCGCCTACTGGGTCCGGCTCAGGTTGTTCCTCCTCCGAGTCACTCTGTGCCTGTACAGCCCTTGGCATTGGTGGGGGGTTGTGTGGCCCTGGCATATGCTGTTCCTGCTGCAGCTGTTTCCGCAGGATCATATTGTGTAGCATAACACATACCATAACAATTTGGGGGCATGCAGCTGGTGAATAATGCAAGGCTCCATCGGATGTGTTCAGACACTGGAACCATGACCTGAGCATCCCAAACACACGCTCTAGTATATGTCTGGTCTGTGCGTGTGCCTCATTATGGCATTGGTGTTCAGGTGTGTGTGCAATTCTGATGGGTGTCATCAGCCACGGCTCCAGTGGGTACCCAACATCCCCCACTAGGTGAACGTAGGGGATGCCCATATTGGCAAAGCTGTGGTACAGCTGTGTCAGATGCCATATATTGGAATTGTCATAGCTTCCAAGGCAGCCAGCACACACATTCAGTATAATGCCCTGGGCATCAAATATGACATGGCAGTTGATGGAGGGGCTGCCCCTGCGGTTAATGTAGGCCCTACCCTGCTCACCGGGTGGTGCTTTGATGCATACCTGCATGCAGACTATAGCACCCACTTCCCCAGGGTAGTCTGCCATTTGGTGGAAGAGACGCATATTGCTGGTCAACACCTCACGTGTGTTGAGGAAATGTACGTGCTCACTGGCATGTGGTGACATGGCATCCAGGAACTGGTGGAATACCTTGGATGAAGATGCCTGTGAGATCCCCATGATATCCCTAGTTGTGCTTTGGGAGGTACCTGTGGCTAGTATACCTAGGCCTACACATACCTTGGTATCCACTGGGATGGGTTCCCCTCGGCCTGTTCAATGTGTCAGGTGTGGCCGGCACAGATCAACAATCTGCTGTAGGAGGTCTCTGTCCACCCAATAGCGCTCCACTATCTCCAGCTCATGTAGCCCCTGGTAGGTTACCCTGGGTCTGTATAGTCTTCTCTGTTTCCTCACTGAGGGTTGTTTGGCAACATTCACATCCTCACCACCCTCAGCCTCCTGCACATGTTGGTCTATGTTGCCGGCTGCAGCCCTTCTCATTTCATTGTATTGTTTAGTAAAATTTCCCTGCATGTATACACCAGTGGTGTAGAGTGTGGAAAAACCCGAGGAGATGGTGCTTGCTCACTTTATCGTAGTGTTCTGGGCTGGGCTGGTCTGCTGGGCCTGTAATCTGCTGATTGTGATAACTATCACCTGTTTGCCCAGCTTGTTCACCTTGACTGCTTTCCTACTGCTGTTGTCCCTCCCAATTGCACTAGGTAGGTATAGACACACCCTAGCTTAGGCGTGCTAAGCCAGGAGCAATCCCGAGACACAGGGCTCCAATCTACGTACAGTATGCCTGACAACCCCCATGCTTTCACCTATATTCGAGTCCTGCACCCAGCTAAATATACACATACACTCTTGGGACCTGCATTATACCCTGGGGATAAACGGGATTCACTATTTTCTACCTCGTTTGCATAGTATTGTCTTCTAATGCATAGTTACATGACTCATACTGAGCCTCCCCAAAAATAACCACTGCTTACTGTCGTGCAGACCCGCGCACAACTGGTTAAAAGCGCCTTACTATCACTGTATTCAATGTTCCTTGTTCTTCCCAGCAACGAAACAACCGGCCTCTGCATGGCTCGAAACCGGGACCCTGCACACCACAGACGATGAGCTTTACCAGTAAGCCATGGCAGATATGCATACATCTGAGGTTATCACGTACAGATCATCCAGCACAGGCATTCAATAGTATAGGACATGTATTCAATCATGTAGATTTATGTGTGCTAATGTCCACATAAATATATATATATATATATATATATATATATATATATATATATATATATATATATATATATATATATATATATATATATATATATATATATATATATATATATATATATATATATATATATATATATATATATATATATATATATATATGTATATATATATATATCTATATATATATATATATATATATATATATATATATATATATATATATATATATATATATATATATATATATATATATATATATATATATATATATATACATATACATATACACACATACGTAGATATAGAATATATATCTCAACAGCAGACCACATGACACCAAAGCATTAGATAAGAATGAAAAGGAAACCACATGCACCTCCTGCATTATGTACTTGTGTTAATATCAAAGCAAGTGTGTTTCTGTGCATCACATGGGTTCAGACTGTATTAAGGGTAAGATTAGAGCTGCTGACATTACTCAACAGACCTATTGCTGAATGTATGCGTATGTCTTGCCAACCCAGTCTCTTGGCGAATTGTGACATTTATGGACACTATATAGGAAAACAACAAAACCAGCTATTCAACACATCCAGTAGCTAGCCACTCACAGACTCCAACACATAGGATATGGCTGCCAAACACGCACACCTGTCATGCCTTGGAATAGAACACCTACCTGTCTATTTTATCACACTACAGCATTATGCAGTTACAGAACGTGCTACTGAAATTACTGGGACACAACACTACCAGAGGTATACTTCTAGGTGGGTGACATCATCAGCAATGGCAAAGTCAGCGATTGGGATTGTGTGGAGTGTGAGCAGTCTAAAAGCATTATTCTGTCCCAAGGCAGACGGACACAAACTCATAGACACGCACACACACACACAGTTGGCATGGCTGGG
Source organism: Protopterus annectens (assembly GCF_019279795.1). Lineage (NCBI taxonomy): Eukaryota > Metazoa > Chordata > Ceratodontiformes > Protopteridae > Protopterus > Protopterus annectens. Next base: position 1,500,330,792 of record NC_056739.1, read on the forward strand.
ATCAGAACACCGACATAACTACCTTATCACACTACAGCATTACACAGTTACAGAATGCGCTACCAAGATTACTGCGACACAGCACTCCCAGAGGTGTACTTCTAGGTGGGTGACATCATCAGCAATGGCAAAGTCAGCGATAGGAATTGTATGGAGTGTGAGCAGTCTAAAAGCATTATTCTGTCCCCAGGCAGAAGGAGACACACACACACACACACACACACACACACACACAGTTGGCATGGCTGGGATTAGAACACCGACCTAACTACCTTATCACACTACAGCATTACACAGTTACAGAATGATCTATTGAGATTACTGGGACAAAGCACTCTCAGAGGTGTACTTCTAGGTGGGTGACATCATCAGCAATGGCAAAGTCAGTGATAGGGATTGTATGGAGTGTGAGCAGTCTAAAAGCATTAATCTGTTCCCAGGAAGACGGAGACTCACACACAGACACACACACACAGTTGGCATGGCTGGGGTTAGAATACCGACTTAACTACCTTATCACACTACAGCATTACGCAGTTATAGAATGCGCTACTGAGATTTCTGGGACACAGCACCCCCAGAGGTGTATTTCTAGGTGGGTGACATCATCAGCAATGGCAAAGTTGGCGATAGGGATTGTATGGAGTGTGAGCAGTCTAAAAGCATTATTCTGTCCCCAGGCAGATGGAGACACACACACACATAGTTGGCATGGCTGGGATTAGAACACCAACCTAACTACCTTATTGCACTACAGCAATACGCAGTTACAGAACGTGCTACTGAGATTACTGGGACGCAACACTCCCAGCGGTGTACTTCTAGGTGGGTGACATCATCAGCAATGGCAAAGTCGGCGATAGGGATTGTATGGAGTGTGAGCAGTCTAAAAACATTATTCTGTCCCCAGGCAGACGGAGACACACACACACAGTTGGCATGGCTGAGATTAGAACACCAGCCTACCTTATCACACTACAGCATTATGCAGTTACAGAACATGCTACTGAGATTACTGGGACACAGCACTCCCAGAGGTGTACTTCTAGGTGGGTGACTTCATCAGCAATGGCAAAGTCGGCGATAGGGATTGTATGGAGTGTGAGCAGTCTAAAAGCATTATTCTCTCCCCAGGCAGATGGAGACACACACACACACACACACGCAGTTGGCATGGCTGGAACTAGAATACCGACCTAACTACCTTATCACACTACAGCATTACGCAGTTACAGAACACCCTACCAAGATTACTGGGACACAGCACTCCCAATGGTGTACTTCTAGGTGGGTGACATCATCAGCGATGGCAAATTCGGCGATAGGGATTGTATGTAGTGTGAGAAGTCCAAAAGCATTATTCTGTCCCCAGGCAGATGGAGACACACACACACACACACACACACACACACACACACACAGTTGGCATGGCTGGGATTAGAACCCCGACCTAACTAACTTATCACACTACAGCATTACGCAGTTACAGAATGCGCTACCGAGATTACTGGAACACAGCACTCCCAGAGGTGTACTTCTAGGTGGGTGACATCATCAGCATTAGCAAAGACGCCGATAGGGATTGTATGGAGTGTGAGCAGTCTAAAAGCATATTTCTGTTCCCAGGCAGACAGAGACAAACACACACCAGTGGTGGGATCAGGACAACTGCCTATCTACAGACCACTATTACAATACTACATAGATACAAGCCATGCCACAGACACTACACCTTTCAAGACTGTCAATATGACCTTCTAGGAATGCGGACATCGACATGGATGCTGGCAGTTATGATGTACATACCTGTGTGTTCAATGTAGGAATCCATACTGAAGTGGGGTATGGCCATCTGTTGACTGGACGATTACTATTGTTTTACAGGGTTACAATGGCCATGCCCATACACATAGAGGCACATAACTGATGCAAGGTGTCATTGGGCATGCTCACACACTTAGTAGCACAGGGCTGTTTTGTATGCACTCTGATTCTAAACACGGAAGGGCACAGTGGCCATGCTATTACAGTTAGATGTGAATAACACATTGTAATGGACTCTGGTGTCGATAGTTGTCATTGTTAGCAGGAATGCTGCACTACATATATCTGACACCGGTCTTCTACACAATGTCTGCTGCTGTCCATCACCTTAGATGTACCAATCTAAACCTGGCACACTACTACCACCTGTGGTGATGTCCTGCCAGGAGTGGCTACTTCGCCCATATAGTGCCATTTATAGTCGAATGTCCTGAGACCAGGTTAACATGCTGACACCTACCTGCATTGTATGTGTATGCTAAACAGTGCTAGATGTGTAGCGTTCGTAATCACAGCTGCCCAATGTAGATCCAACAATGGGGAATACTGACATCTGTGCAGTGAGGAACACCTGGCTGAAGGCTCAGTTGTGCACAATAGCACTACCGCCGTATACCTCGGATACAGACATGTGGGCCATAACACAGGTATGGACCGCTCCAGGTGGTGGTGTCCCCACGTACATGAAGGCCACTCACATGTACTGACCAGCACACCCTCAAAAGGCATCACAGCTGTGTCAGGTGCAGACCACAGTGTCAAAAGCCGCATTCTAGGTTGTAGCGCTCAGACATCACCATGTCCTTGGACCAGCAACACACATCCATACATGTGGTAGTACATATAATAGTACAACACCATGTGACCCATGAACAGTGGACTGTACCTAGCTTGACATCAACTGTGCAGACTACCCATGTACTGACACAGTTGCATCATGTGTTATGCAATGCAATGATACCACTGTTCATAACTAGGTTGGCTGTACACATAACAGGGGCCCTGGGTCATATACAGCAGTAACAGATGACTGTTGCTGTACACCAGTAAACACCCTCATGTTTGGATATGACATGCATGTACCTGCTGTGGATATGTACATGCCACACACACACAACACATATGTATATAGCATAGCTGTTGTTGTCCTTCGTGCAGACAGGTGGCTACAGCAATTACTCACATGCACATGGAAGGTAGGTCCATGGCTGTTGAATGCTAACAGTACATAAGGTGTGATATCAATGTTGACTGAGTTAACATTCCCTCTGTACTGGTTACCCATGACAACTATCATATCATACAACAGTCCATGTGTCATGTATGTCATCACACATGTCCACCAATTGAAATGCCTACAAACATGGTTAATGACAGGAATGTAGGACCTACACACATGTACATGTAGTGGTGTGCGTTCAGCTACCATGCATGTGCAGTACCTGATGTTTGCAGGTGACGTGTGTCTTACTACAACATGCAGTTGTAATGCAGCCCCATCATTGCGAACTGTATATGGTGATATACTGACAGTACGGTAAGATGTACATCAGGTATGGATGGATGTGTGGACATAACTAAGTTGTGGGCCATCTTTGCAAATGAATGTCTGCTGAGGACAGCTCACAGGTGTGTCACAAGCAGTATTACAATAACATGTGCAAACACTAAGCTATGGTTCTGTTAATTGAAGGGGAACACATACAACCTACACAGCGGTCAGGGTGTCACTGACTGTAAATCACTTGACAACTGTAACACTTAAGACTTCCCGTGTGCATATGCCAGCACAATTGCCAAAGGTAACGTTGGTTTACATTGTAATGTGGGCAATACTGCTGCATGTCTGTCATACCTATCATAAGATAGCAGGTGTTTGATTCACAGTACTGCCATGTGTGTTTGCTTGTGTGTCCATATATGCCATGTATGGTGGGGAATACATCCCAATTGTTACTCTCCTGTACACTGTTGTAGAGATCTGTACATACTGCATTGTAGAAAGCAAGACATAGGCAGGGGTGGGGTGTGTCTCACACACATGTGAGTAATCTGTATGTGCATGACATAGGTGCATTCAATTGTGGACTCCACAGTGTGTGTGTGTATGTATGTATGTCTGTCTGGTCCATGGAGTGAGGATGTATGTTACCATAGTGAATAGATAGGACCCATAACCCCTCCAGGTGATGCAATCTACTACCCTGTTGATGCCATCGATCTTAGGCATTACTAACTACCTGTACATGTGTATTCTCTGTGTCGCATCATGTGGGTGTACAGTACTATAATGGTGATTACCACATAGGCAGGCGTCCTCACCTCAACACTATCAAGTGTGTGTGTGTGTGTGTGTGTGTGTGTGTGTGTGTGTTACAGTGTTGTTGACCCCGTGAGTGTGGGTGTGTTATTGTGTGTCTGAATACATGTGTGCGAATACCTGTGTGTGTGTGTGTGTGTGTGTGTGTGTGTGTGTGTGTGTGTGTGTGTGTGTGTGTGTGTGTGTGTGTTCTCATCCTGTAATGTGAATGTGTATTACTGCTAGACAGTGAGGCCTCAAGCTATCAACTGGCCTCTACCCTTGTCTTCAGCTAGACTGCTATGTAAACTCCCCGCCCCATGTAACTGTACCTGTGATGTCACCCGGTATGGATGTCACGTCTCTAGCCACTGTAGCTTAGTACACAGCTCCCATGCTCCTGGATCAGTAGATGTATAGACATCATTGGAATGTTAGCCTTTCTAACAGTGAGGTTGAAGCTACGAATAGCATGCTGGTATTGCCATACATACCTGTGAGTAGTTCACATTTACACATAGGAAACTAACTGCAAACACTGACACTCAACGGCACATGCAGTTAGACCTGAAGGAGGGAAGCAGGACATCATGACCAACATGCTGTTACTGTTGTTGTGTCAACAGTACACAACAATTGTAATCTACACTTATCTCCCTATTCTGTTCACCCTGTGCATCAGACCATATGAGCATATCCCTGCACCGATGGTGTGGATGACAGGGATGCAGCACAGGCATCATAATATGCACAGGGTGATAATGTTTGCCAGGGGCCTAGGCTGCACCAGTGGATGACATCATGTGTGTGGGTTAGGGCCTGTGATCTAATTGGCCATGTGTGGTTGTTATGCATGTGTGTGTTGCAGTGCCGTACAGATGTTGCTGGTGTGTGCGTGTATGTGTGCACACAGTTCTGCCATGTGTCTGATCTACACTGGGGTATTATTGACAGCTCCAGACTGTACATACCAGGTTTTACAGCTCACGGTGTCTGGCCACGGCCACGTGACCTGTGCCTGCCAGGAGTTGCACGGGCACTACCAGGCAGAGGTGCAGATTGGGTACTGTCCGATGACACGTCCACTGGAACTGTGTCCCTGTTGGGACCATCCAGGGCCATGTGCATGTGGCCTGCTGTGTCCTGGCGTGGACAGTGCAGCACCAGCTGCTGCTACCGCGACTATGGGAGCAGGCATGTGAGGTAGCTCGTTCATGTAGACTTGCACCAGGTGACATAGCTGGCCTACGTCCACGTGGCCTATGCCTCACTCCTACCAGATGTTCCAGCACAGACAGCTCACACTCGTGGATTGTCAGGCCACGGTCAAGAATTCCAGCCATGTCACCCAGTCGTTTGCCCAAAACCTCAGCAATTTGCTGTTGAGCATTTGCCATTGCCTGGATGTTGTTTAAAGAATGGATAGCAGCCCTCTGAAGCCTCTGCCCTTCTCTGTTCTGCCATTCAGCATGTGCCTGTGCCACCATTACAGCTCTGTCCTGCAAGGGCATGTCGGCCAGAGGTCCTCCTACGAGCAGCACTGGCCACATGCCTGTGTGGCCCATCTCCAGTCATTTGCCTGACACCATGGTGTGAATACACACCTTCCATAGCCAACACACTTTCCTGTTCCAAGCTGCCACATGCCAACTGTCCTTCCTCTATGGCGACTGGTGATGGGGTATGTGTTGGCATGAGGTCTGTGTGTGGGGATGATGGAGATATAGGTGGAATGGCAACCAATGGAACAAATTCAGCCCCTGACAACCCTGCCTGTGCCTCAAGCATATGTTCATCATCACTTCTAGAGTCTGTGGGGACCCTAACATCAGATGGACCGCATGAGGGTAATGCACCTACATCACCTGTGAGGTCAGATAAAGACTCTACATTGCAATACAAACACAAACACACACAGACACACACCATGCATGTGATTTGACAGAAGGCATGCAACATGCATGTGATACAGCAGACGGCATGCAGCTCAGACAATAATAGTTGTAGTTATCATACATCCCTGGGTTGCACACAACATCATGGATGTGTCATAGCAGAAGCCATGCATTTCACACAATCATGGTAGTGAGCATACATCCCTGTGTTACACCATGTGGATCTGCACAGGTTAACAGTACACATGGCTGATGTGTGGCATATGACCTTGATATTAACATGTAGTATGACATGTAAACTGCTGATGTGTGCATTGACATGCATACATGTTTAACACAATGGTGTCCTGTCACATATACAGTGGGGTAATATTGTCACATTGCAGTGTTGTCTGTCCGCCCTACAGATAAAATGCACATTTTGCTATACAGTGTGAAGTACAGATACAGTGCCATTGCATGGAATCATGAGGCATCTATATTGCTATGCAGTGTGAATTACAGACACAGTGCATAGCCATGACTCTGTGTGTACACAATACATATATACTGTGGATTGTGACCCTCGTCACTGAGGTGTATACACACTAAACCCATGATGTGGAATGTGTGACACAGGTCACCGAAGGCCATACGGATGACACTCCTGCACATCTAAAAACATATTTTAGCTGCCTGGCAACCATGTCCACACATGGCAGACTTGTCAATACACCATGTCCCACATGACATCTGTGTACTACACACATGACATGCATGGCTGACAGTGATGTCCAACAGCAGCAATGGAAATGTACTGTATTTGTGGCCTGATGTGGTTGTCTGTGTATGTATGTGGATGCTGTACAGGTGACTACTATCATGCTGTGACACAGTCATGATGTTCAACACATCTTATGTGGTCGAATGATGTTACGCCTCCACAAGCTGTGCACAGGCCTGTAGGATGTCCAATGTTCCACATCTGCAATATAACCATTCAACAAAGGCTATAGTTGGACCATGTGTAGCCATTGTACAACAGGGTGTATACACAAACACATCACATCTACTGTGTGTTGCTACATGTCTCTAGCCATCCTCCATGGCCATGTGTGAACATGGGTTGGCCAAATGGTTGTGATGGCGATCTATCTCAAATGTCTGTGTTGTCCCATATGACATACACCCATATATTTCATGTACTCCACTGTCCACAGGGTTATGCAGACAAAGGGTTGTATGTTTGGTATGTGGGGTATGTTTTATGGGATAGTGAGACAATGTTGTAGCTGGCCCACTACATGTCATGGACATGTCAGATGGCACATCACGATGTGTGCACTCATAGCAGGGACATAATCCACAATGGTGAATCCTTTGGGCTGCCCATACTCCAGCTCACTGTGTAGTACTGTTTGTGTACCCCACATGTAGTTCTGATGTGTAGTACATGTTCCTACATTGAACAACACCTCCACCATTGTATGCACAGCTGTCCACACATCTAGCAATGACAGTTTCTGTGGTTTCATGTCAGTGTTTCACATAGTTTGTAAGTATTGCACATGGGTAGCCATTGTGATGGATTGCAAATGTGACCTGTATTTTGTGACTGGACCATACATTACGTGTACATGTGTTAAATGGCCACTTGGCAAATAGATCTGTGCATTAACATGCATGATACTTATAACTATCTCACCTGTAATGGCCTGCTTTCTTAGTGGAACACCAGAGGTACTTATATAGGGGTGACACAGCAGTATGATCATTATCCACATCTGTATGACAGCTACAGGGTGCAATGTGCATGTTAACACATTCACCAGTACAATAAGATATACTATGGAGTATGAACATGTGTGCAAACACAGAGTAGCATACTATAGTATGCGGCATGTGTGTATACATGCCTTGCATATGATGTTACATTACATATTGTACAGTGATACATGCAACTATATGGGATATAATAGTCATATGTGCAGTAATGACTTACCAGGCAACTCCAGGCTCAGTGGTTGAGAGGCATCCACCTCCACGATGTCAACTAAGGCTTGTGGATGCTGTTCTGCCGGAGTCCCCAGGTTGGCTAGTAGCTCCTCAGTACGTGTGAGTGGGGGCTGGGTTGGTGGCCCACCATCTGTTGCACCTTGTTCCCTGGTGATTGCATTTGCACGCTGTTTCGCCCATCTGATTAGGTCCATGTAGTGTCTGTGCACCTGCTGCTATGTGCGGTTATGGCCACCTACACCATTAACCCTCCTGCAAAGTTCCTGCCACAGGTCATCCCACTGCTGGGCATCCTGTGGCACATGGCTAAACAGGACATCATAGTTGTCTTGGAGGAAAGGTATAAGGGCCTCATCCTCCAAGTGTGTATAGGCTGGTTGCCTTGCTCGCGGCATACCTGGAAGACATAATGATGGAGACAGGTCACAGTATCTCAGAGATGCACAGAGATACAGCTGCACTTACATGTGTATCACATTTATTACATATAAATAGTTGTCTTTGCAAATCATCATGACTCTGACACCACTGACATGTTTGTGTCACACACATGTGACACCCAATGGGGATTGGATATTATCACCATATATGTGTGTCACCTGATTACATTGCTCATACTCCATGTGGATGCTGTCTTGATGTGGGCATGTCTGTTTGCCTGTACTGGTGTTCTTACCTATCAGCACATGCCTGGATGTGTCCACATTAATGCTGTCAACCTTGATGCTGTGTATATGTCACATATAAACACATACACTGCCTTAACGGACATGACCTGTGACACTGCAGACATGCACATGAAAGGCTTTACATGCATGTGTTTTGCTATATACATCTACACGGCACTGTACAGCAGTTTAACATCCTGCCACGTATCGCCTGTGTTGCACATGTGATACACATGGGACACTGGCTAGCCTGATGGTATTTGCAGAGATGGTTATCAGCAATAGCATGTATGACTAAGGTCATCTAGTAGTCTGTATGCCCTGGGCCATATATGAGCCTAGGATGTACGGTTACCTAGCTGTAGCTAACAGTCGTGTTTCCGGCGCTAGGTGAAGCAGTGCCACATAACTGATCCACACGGTTAATGATACATCTACCATGCAGTCTTCACACCATGTTTGACAGAGGGGAAATGTGCAGCTTTGCTGGACAGGGTTGCATAGTATGGCAGGAGTATGTAATGTGTGTGGCACAAGGATCTGTCCAGCATGTTCCAATTCTTGTACTAGGAAGGTGGATGTCCATGATGTATGTATTTGAGATCAGGATATGTACGTGTAGCATGTCCAACATCACAGTGTTGGACATGGCTTTATGCAGGGTAGGCATCATGCTACATGGTGTAGATAAGGATTGTGAAGGCTGGTGTCGGCCATCCAAACATGGCCAATACCCCTTAAAGGTGATATGTGATCAGATATAGGACACTTGAGTGATGAGTATGGCTGAACAATGATCTCTGTATTCATGGATGGTACCCTGTCATGACTAGGGTTGCCACTTATGACTACCTAATAGGCTTGGTGACATCACTAGCTCAGGGAGGTAAACTGCACAGCAGCATCCCTTGCACACAGTGTCCAGTATGTTGACCTCTGCCTAGGTGGTAGTTCATGGGTACAGGGTTATTAACCTAGCGGTGACAATGCAATATGCAGCTGTCATATTGTGCACATATGTCACACACCTCACCCACAAAGCCCCTTCTGTATGTTGTCCACAACACTGAGTCAGCTATTGCTCCTAGGTCATAGCCATTCACATACTTAACATAGGCAGATGCCTCCCATTTGTCTGTGTGGTATGGGCTACAATGAGGGGTAGTACAAAGAATTAACCCTGTTTTACTGTAGCTGGCAGTGGTGTGATATGCACATATTAATCAGACACCTTCTGTATTGTTGGTTCTGTCAACAGTCCACTGGCAGAACACTCCTGTAACACTCATGTAACATACAAATGTACATCTAGTATACCGAGTGTAGGTGGAACACAGTATGGGTGAAGATGTCCTATGACATTTCACAGGTATGATATGCAGTGTGAAATCATCCTTACTGCCATCTACATCTGTATTGCTAACAACATATATGTTGATTAAGGTTCAAGGCCTTTCAGACCAGACTCAGCAGGGTAGTAGTGCAGTGCCTCCCATTATGAGTGGTGTCTCCACTTTGTGGGTTGTGATAACTGTTGGTGTGCACCATTCAGTGTTTTCACAGACTGACATGAAGCTATGTTTTACATGATGTGTATGTGTAGAGCAAATTGTTTTGCCATATGTATATGATACAACCAGGGATGTGGACAGGTTCTATGCAGCCTGAGTGCACCTTGTACCATCATAGGTATGGTTACAGGGGCTCTGTAGTGTACATGGATATATGATTGTGTACCTGTTGGGGGGGGCACTGTGTTTATGTTATCCAATACCCTGTCTGTATTGCTTATTCATGCTCAGCACTTGTTCAGAACATGTAAGCACTACATGAGCTACTAATTACTATAGCACTCAATCTTCCTCATTACCTACAGGCAAACACTGTTTGTACTTACTTGCTTACAGTAAAACAGCTATTGTACACACTTTCCTCACTTATCTAGTGGGAAATAGTTATATATTCAGGCATGTCCAACTGTCAATTCCCAGTGTTCTCGCCTGTCTATATGATGAATATGGGCATCATGAGGCAATATAGAAATTGTCTCGTGTACACAGTCAATACTCCCCTCCTAACATCCAACACTACAACCTGTGGGAGATCCACATATCTAGCCATGCTGGAGGTAAAGCTCTCTCCAACCCAGACTGAACCTGACAATCATGTGGTGAAGTTAAACATTTGCACCACACCACACTCATCACATAGTCTCACTAAATCTCCACCACCACAGGCCACACATAGTAAGACAACATTTACAGAGCCTTTCAGTACTACTCTGTCTAGGCAACAGAGCACTCCAAAGCAGAAATGCAGGCAGCCCCTATCCCCAACACAGCACCAATGACTTATAGCCCAGAGACTCAGTGTGCCCATCAACCACGGCCAATAGGGTAAAATAACATACCCAACACACTAGTCATAGATGACTCTATAGGCAGTCACACTGATGCCCCACTCTCCAGGCTACACAAGGAGATAGTTGCTGTCAGCTGCCTGTTAGGTAACAGGATCCACAACAAAACCTATGCACTCGGGTCACTCCTTGACAGGTACAATATGACTGTGTCATTGTCCATGTTAGTGTGAATGCCCTGAGATGTACTTTCCTGGACTACTTGTAAAGAGACATGGAATAGCTCTCCGATCTTGTAGCCCAGGCAGGTATCGCCCTAGCCCTGAGTAGCATTCTGCCATTGTCCAGACTGATAACGCAGTACATGGACAAAATGATTTATTTCAACAATTGGCTATGCTTCTGGTGTCATTCCAAAGGTATCCAGTATCTGTCTGCTTTGAATGACATGGTCGACAGAACACGATGCTTTGGCACAGATGGCCTGCACCTGTCATCCCGGGCATTCTGGATAATGGCTAAGGCTGTTGCTGCTCCTGTAGTGCCTGTCTTAGGCATGGTTCAAATAACATATTCACCACCATAACAGGAATAGGCAAGCAAAACCTGAGGGTAATGCTACTCAACGCTTGACGTCTTCATCTCAAAAGCACTCACCTGAGGCACTTCTTGTAATGGACCACTTCAATATCTCTGCAGTGACTGGGACCTACTTCTAGACTCCTGAGAGCACCACTGCACTACCAGGCTATTACTCATACCACACCTTTCAGTCATGTAACCACGTCCAGAACTCCCACGGCAGAGGTGTGTCCATATTTCCTAAGGATATCCACACCTCCAGGCTAGTTGCTTAGCACAGTGCATCAGAGGTTATCCAAGTGCAACTATCTCTGGCTATAACTGCTATACAGATTGTAGCTTTCTACAGATCCCCACCATACCCCATAGTTAACAGTCCTCTCTTCTTGGTGTACTGGAAATTAGGGTTCAAACAGACACACTACTGATGTGCGACTGACACTACCCCACCATTAACTGGGATACCTACTCATGTACCGACACATTAGGCCAACACTTTCTGGGATTCATAACCTCCAATCTCCTGGATCAACCTATCCACACCACCACCAGGGGCAACAATATCCTAGACCTGGTCATTACCAACATGTGTGACTGGTGTTCCACACCTGGGGTTATCTTCTCGTTGGTCAGATCCGAACGTACACTAATCACCCTTGTTATCCACATCCTGGCACCACACCCTTTATGGAAAACACAGTACAATATTTCTACAAAGCCAACTTCAGGCTTCTTATGACAGCAATAGTAAACATCATGACACCCGTGCAGATGGACAATACAGTTACAACCGCTGAATCATACACAACTGCACTTAATTAAAACTTACACATCTGCATGGATCATGCTATCCCAAACAGATCCATGATGGTACCCACCAGAAAATGGAGGCCACTCTGGTAGTCCACTGCCATGGACATAATGTACAGCAGAAGGAGGAGACTGTTGCAAAGTAGAGTACAATCCCATGAGTGGAGGAGCTCCCTGGTCAGCCTCAGTAAGAATCTGAGATCCCTTATCACATCCTCCAAAGCTAGCTACGTAAACATAACTGCACCTAATTCCAAGGACTACCACAAAGCGTTCTAGAGGTATGTCACTACTCTCGATGGCAATACCCACATCTGCACTGACATACAGCAGTAAGGCACAAACATTACAGAACTGACTGATATTGGCAACATCCTGGCAAATAGGTTCAGTGCTAACTTTACACCACTGTCACACCCTAAAGGGCCCATATCTATACAGGAACAATGCAGAGTCCCTGCGATCACAACTATGTAGTTCAAAGCTGCACTTTCTAAAGCCAGGAACACAGCATCCATGTGACTGTACAGCATCCCTGGCTGTGATTTCCAAGAACTTCAGAACAAACTGGCTCCCCACTTAGGCACCGTATTCAATAATCGGCTTGCATCAAGCATTGCAGCCCCTGAATGGCACACAGCAACAGTTATCATACTCCACAAAGGTAGCGCCACAACGGACCAGGGGAACTATTGCCCTATACACCTGACTAGACTGTTCTGCAAGGCTATGGAGCACATCATCATGGATCTCATTCACAGAGACATTGGTGGCCTCCAAACCTTTGATCCCACCCAGTTTGGATTTGTTAGGGCCAGACCATGACTTCTAAACCTGGTGGAGTCCTTTGAGACAGTTACCAAGGCAGTAAATGAGGGTAAGGAGGTCCACACAGCCTACCTTGACCTCTCAAAGGCTTTCAACATCATTCCCCATTCTGGTATTATCAACATACACATCCACCTGCACATTAACCCCTACTTCACGAGATGTTATGCAAAGTGGCTCACAGACAGAAGCCACACAGTGTGGGTAGCATACCCTAGGTCCTACTGTAAATCAGTTACAATTGATGTCCCCCAGGGCTCAGTCGTAGGGCCCCTCATGTTCGGTATATGCTTCTGTGAGGTACAGGCTAGCACAGGAGGACTTACCCTGAAAAGGTTTGCAGACGACTGCAAACTAGAGGCCATGATTGATTCCCCAGCTGATACAGACACCCTCCATAAGGGTATCACTGGGACGGATACCTGGTGTCAATAACATGGCCTCAAGCTGCATGCCACAAGGTGCATAGACATCCACTTTGGATTACACCAATCACCCGTGGACTATCACATAGGTGGTAGTCCCCTGCATACATAAGATGTAATAAGGGATCTTAGAACCCAAGTAGATAGCATTCACTCCTTTGATAAACATATTGGCAAGGTGGTGTGGATATCCTTCTATGTAGCCCCCTTAATCTCTAATGGGTTTGTAGCCAGAACAAAGGAAGCCATTGTGCCTCTCTACTCTACGTGACAACAGCAACGGCTTGAAATACCACAACATTACCACACCAAGAGGAATACTGACCTCCAAAGGATGACGTATGCAGCCCAACTACAGAAACCCCAACTGTACTCATTTGCATACCGCATAATCAAAGGTGATCTCTGCTGAACATACAAGGCCCATGTCCAAAACAGTATTGATGGATATGCTCCACATAAGCAAAAGCCCCTGAGAGCCACATGCTCTGGGATATGTACCTAAGCGCAACAATGACTAGGACATGCTGGAGGGATACATTCCTGACCCGGACACTCCCCATGCTTTGAAACATGATTCCTATTTACATTAGGCAGGGACGCTCACTAGCACTCTTCAGGAGATACCTTGATGGGTGGATGGGAGACAGACATGTACACCAGGGATCACTGCAGTGGCTGTGCTGTACAGAGGTGCAGGAAACTAATGGCTCTGCTGTTCACAGGCACAGGAAACTAACCTAGGGAGGTGCTGCAAGTCAAAACACTGTAGCTAGACTTATGAATGGCCTTGGCCAGACAGCATAGTACCTAACTATGAACCTATGAAGCTATTACATGTCCTTTGTGCATGGATAATTGACTAGCTCTTTCATTTCAATTAGCTATCATGCTGATACACTGTCTGGTGACTATAAGTCATATGTATCCTGTTATTGTGTATTGTACATGCCAATAGACATACCTGATGTTTGCATAACATAACAGTAATGCTATGTAAAATGTTAGATATCTACCTACAGTACTGTACATTACACATTTTTGCCACAATATCCCACAATGCAAATCATAATTAAACAGCTGGACCACCTTAGACATGTTATTCTCAGTTATATGCCCATACATATGCCTACTGTTACAGTATATCAGCATATACTATCCCCTGTTATGGCACGTACTTGTTGGACCAACCCTGCCACTGACAGCAGCTGGAGTGGAATTGTGTTCAAAGTTCTTATATAGCATCCATTGTGGTGTATGAGGTGTTTACCTTGTGGCCTACAGCAGTACACACAATTTCTATGAGCATTACTGTGCTCAACAATACATCACTACATAATACCTTTTCCCAATATATGCATTGCGTACACTTTAATTATTACAGAACAGGTACTACATACACTGACATACTGAGTGTTCTGCAAACCTTATTAGTAACCCGAGTTGTTGTTGATGGTAATAGAAATCCTAATCGTTTTGTGCAGCAATCCTCATTGTAACATTTTTCTGGTATGTACAGATGGTTTGAATGTATGACAAGCCATCCTTTTATACTTAGATATCAGTAACATGTGGTATCCTGCCACCAGTTGGTGTTCCGGAGTAGATGATTACATGCACATCAGCTGTGCAGCTACTCCATTAACCAATGATATGGCAACAGTGGTGTATAATTGAATACTCCACTTGGGCATTGTCCCTTTGCCCTACCTTCAAGGAAGATGGCCTGGATGTGTTGTTTGTGATGAATTGCAACAGCTATATGGAGACACACAGAGATATATTAACTTCATGGCCCCAGTGGATTGTGTGTAATGGCTAGAGGATGTAGTTCTACATGTGAGTCTATCTGTTATATTTAGGAACATTGCTACTTCTGCAGGGTTTGTACCTGATACATCTGCAAATGTTTAGGTCTGGCAAGGATGTTTGGGCAGCTCAAGGCTGTGTGGCTATGCATAGAATGTTATGTGTTTGAACTGTGCTCACCTGACATCTTTGGTATACTGTACATGTGTATCATACTGTGCTGTTAATCAGTGATTGGTAACACTTCCTGGTGTAAGCACAGCCATCTGATATGGGATTATTGCAACCAAACCCTGTAACATCGGCGTCTGTTCCATTGTACAACAGCAATGATTTCACATAGGGCCATTATAGTGTGTCTCTGACAAGGTATGTTAAGGCTTCTGCAGATGTCATAGAGTGTGTGGATGTTTGTGATGTTATTACAGCATGTATTGCAATTGTTTCGGGTCTGGGGGAGATATAGGTGGGTGTACATAGCAGATGCAGGTGTGTAGGAACTGCATTTATACATATTTAATATGTGTGTGAGGGCTCCTTCCCTATTTGAAGACCTATCCTTTAGTGAACTAATACTATAGTAATTGCATGCTGATTCATTAAGTTATTGTTAATTGCTTCCTGTATAGCATACAGGTGATGTTGGTCCTTCAGTCCCTTCGGAAATACATCAGTATGTAATGAAATGTTGCTGGTGTATTTCTGTAACAGATATTTGCCCTCATTGGAGTTGTGTTGGTGACTGAACCTCTTTGGCTAGGGTTGCCACCTTTTCAAATGGCCATAGTGGGACATTTGCAGGACACACATCGGATTTTAGAGGCCGACACATACCCACGGTCAGTACAAAGTATAGAACTTTACATATATGCCTATATAAAAGCTTATTCTTGTAGCGGTTTATTTGCTTATCCTGTTTCTTGTTACATGTAGGTATTTTAGATACAGATGACTATTTTATGCAACAATTACATTAAATATGGAACATGCCAAATGTCTCAAGATTGTAGGACATTAGTATTTGTACTAATTTTAGTCAGGACACTACCGCACATAGAGGGACTGCCCCTCGCAAGGTGGGACAGGTGGTAACCCTATCTTTGGCTCATGTCCATAGCACATATTTGTAATAGTGTGTAGACATATACTCTCCATATCCTTTGTTCATAACGTTCGGTTGTGGCGGAATGTGTGATTGCTATGGTCCATGTTATACACATATTTGAAGACTTCAACCACTGTATACGGCATACCTACAGATTCAGGACTGCACACACTTCCAACGACCACATTACCGTTCCCAGACTCCCAAACCTGACAATACCGAACACTCAAACTTGCGACAGTCAAACTCCCGGAACTAACACAAACACAGAACACACACACGCACACAAAGACACACTGCTACCTATCACATCCAAACAAACCATCCTGCACTACGTATGGGCAGGTGGCCATGCCTCCATACATCCCCCATGTGGGTGGCTGCGCACCCCACACCACACCTACTTTAATAATCTACCTCCAAGATAGCACAAACAGACACACGAAGCAAACCCACACACACACAGTACAGTCCCCCGGAAACACACACCACACTCAGAACACACACTTACAGACACTACAGCAATCAGAAACACACTTACACACAGTACCTACCTGAACCACATCACCAGAAGCACTACCTAAATGTCCCTTAACATTGTGATAATAGTACTCGCAGTTCTGGTGTTTCGGTACTATGGTCTTTCGGTCTTTAAGCCTCGTGATTACATGCGTCGGTATGTAAAGCATTCAGTATTTGGTAGTATCCTATTTATATGTACCTCCATGGTTGTGTAGATGTTGTTAACCTATCTATATATTTGCATATATATGTATATCCATATATATCGACATATATCTCTCTATCACCCTTTTTCTCTATATATTATATATATATATATATATATATATATATATATATCTAGAAAGAGAGAGAGAGATAGAGACAGAATACACCTTTCATTGGGTACATGGCGGTGTATACTATTTCCCAAAGTCCACCCTTTTGTGTTTTAACCTGTCACAATACAAACCTGCCATTGGTACATCTCAGGTAGCTTAGTGGTAGGTTATTGTGAAGATTGTGTACATGGTTGCGTGTTCTACTCCTGGCAGTGGTCGTTTTACCTCTCAGAGCAGGCACTATTAGTACAATTAGTAACAGGAACAGGCAAGCAAAAACTGAGGGTAATGCTACTCAATGCTAGAAGTCTAAATTTCAAAATGCACTCACTCAAGGCACTCCTTAAAATGGAGAACATTGATATCTGTGCAGTGACTGAGACCTGGTTCAAGGCTCCAGAGAGCACCCCTGCACTACCAGGCTATAACTCATACCACACTTTACGGCCATCTAACCTGGACCGAAACACCAAAGGTGGGGGTGTGTCCATATTCATTAAGGATATCCACACCTCCAGGCTAGTTTCTCAGCATAATGCATCCGAGGTTATCCAAGTGCAACAAAACTGCAATCCAAATTGTAGCTTGCTACAGATCCCCCACAATGCCCCAGGATTCCCACTCCTCTTTTCTTGATGTACTAGAAATATTAGGATTCAACCAAACACCCTAATAATGGGCGACTTCAACTACCCCACCATTAACTGGGAAAACTACTCATGTACTAACTCCTTAGCACAATGCTTTCTGGAATTCATAAACTCCAATGCCCTAGATCAACTTATCCACACCCCCACCAGGGGCAACAATATCCTAGACCTAGTCATTACCAACATGAGTGACCGGTGTTCCACACCTGAAGTCAACTCCTCGTTGGTCCGATCCGACCATAAGCTAATCACCCTTGATATCTACATCCCACCCCCACCCCCCATTAAGGAAACCACAGTAAGAAATTTCTCCAAAGCCAACTTCATGCTTCTTAAGACAGAAGCATTGAACTTCATGACACCCATGCAGATGGACAATACAGTTACAACTGCTGAATCCTACACAAATGCGCTCTATAAGCACCTACATGAGTGCATGGATCATGCTATCCCAAACAGAACCAAGATGCTATCCTCCAAACAAAGGAAGCCAATCTGGTGGTCCCCTGCTATAAACAAACTGTACAACAGAAGGAAGAAACTGTTGCAAAAGAGAGTAAAATCCCATGAGTGGAGGAGCTCCCTGGTCAGCCTCAGTAAGATGCTGAGATCCCTTATAAGATCCTCCAAAGCTAGCTATGAAAATAAAATTGCCACTAATTCCAAGGACAACCACAAAGCATTCTATAGCTATGTCAAGAATCTCAATGGCAAAACCCAGATCTGCTCTGAGTTACAGCACAAAGGCATGAGAATTACAGAACCAACTGATATTGCCAACAACCTGGCAGATAGGTTCGGTGCTAACTTTACCCCCCCTCACCCCCTAAAGGGCCTATATCTATACAGGAAGAATGCAGAGTCCCTGTAATCACAACTACACAGGTGAAAGCTGCACTCTCTAAAGCCAAAAACACAGCATCCATGGGACTGGACAACATCCCAGGCTTCGTTTTACATGACCTTCAGAATGAACTGGCTCCCCACTTAAGCACCATGTTCAATAACAGCCTCACATCAGGCTTTGTGCCCACTGAATGGTGCACAGCAACAGTTATCCCACTCCACAAAGGGGGAGCCACCACTGATCCCGGGAACTATAGACCTATTAGCCTGACGAGCCTGGTCTGCAAAGCCATGGAATGTATCATCATGGAACTCATAAACAAAGACATTGGTAAGCTCCAAACTCTGGATCCCACCCAGTTCGGGTTTGTGAAAGGCAGATCATGCCTCCTGAACCTGATCGACTTATTTGAGGCAGTCACCAAAGCCGTAGATGAGGATAAAGTGGTTCACACAGCCTATCTTGACCTCGCCAAGGCTTTCAACACCATCCCCCATTCTGGAATTATAGCTAAATTCAATAAACTAGGCTTAAATCCCTACGTCACAAGATGGGTTGCCAACTGGCTCACTGACAGAACCCACACTGTAAAAGTTTCAGACTCCAAATCTGACCTCAAACCAGTGACAAGTGGAGTACCACAGGGTTTCGTCCTGGGACCACTCCTGTTTGGTATCTACTTCTCTGAAGTACAGGCTAACACAGAAGGCTTCTGGCTAATGAAGTTCGCAGATGACTGCAAACTAGGAGCCATAGTCAAGTCCCCAAATGATGTGAACATCCTACAGAAGGGCCTCTCTGAGACAGATGCCTGGTGTCAGAGTCATGGCCTCAAGCTCAATGCCAAAAAGTGCCATGTCATCCCCTTTGGTAAAAACTCTGTACCCATGAACTACCACATAGGCAGCAATCTACTTAACACCGGATGCATGATAAGAGACCTTGGGACCCAGGTGGACAGTAGTCTCTCCTTTGATAGTCACATCGTCACAGTAGTCAGGAAGTCCTTCTACATGGCACACCTCATCATAAAAGGGTTCTCATCCAGTAAAAAAGAGGTCATCATTACCCTCTACTCATCACTCATTAGACCCATTATAGAGTACAACGCCCCTTTTGGAATGTACCTCACAAGACATCTGCAGCAGCTGGAAAGGCCACAGAAGTACCTCACAAAGAGGATTACTGGACTCAAACAAATGCCCTACACTGACCGCCTCAAAAACTCCAGCTTTACTCTATAGCATATCACCTACTCAGAGGTGATCTCTGCCTAACATATAAAGCTATGTCAAACCCAAAGCTGTTGGACATGCTACATCTAAAGAAATCCCAATCCCTCCGAGCTACAAGCTCTAGGGACCTAAACCTTGTCACCACAATAAACAGGACATGCTGGAAGTATAGATTCCTATCCCAGAGACTTCCTATACTCTGGAACAGGCTACCCATCTATGTCAAGCAAAGTTCTTCATTAGCACTCTTCAAGAAAAATCTTGATGAGTGGATGGGAAATAGGAAATACACCCCAGGGATCACTTCTGTGTCTCTGCTCATCAGTGGCACAGGAAAATAACTTTCTTGGGTGGCGTAAGCCAGGGAACCTTGTTGGCTAGGCTTGCTTAGGCCCTTGGGCCGATAGCCTAGTACCTACCTATGAACCTATAAGGGTAAATAATGTACATTTCAGCGGTTCTGGGCAGCTTTGTCGGTGATTTGTGCGATATTCAGCAAAGGATAGACCTGTAGACATGTGTTGCGCATATCCGTGTAGCCATGTTTAAACGCCACTTACCGGCACAAAAACCCACTAACATGTGCTTAAACCTGCTTCAATGACCTGCATCCAACATCCATTATTCGGGACATCAGAATTATGTAACAGCCCTTGCAGGTCGTGGATCCGGGACCATGAATGACGCAGTCAGTGGCTTTACCACTGAAGCATCTGGGATATGTACAAGTGTTATGGTGTTTAGTATGTAGAGTGTACTACTGCTGTTCCTCAATATTGCAAATAAATGTGTAACTCAGTTGGTGTACATATGGATGATACCTGTTAATGGTATGTCCAAGTGAGGCTTAATGGATATGCTCCAGCTATGGGAATCCATGTCACAGTGAGCCACACACTGTAATGAGCTACACCTTGCCACAACCATAACTGGAGAATGCTGGGGTGACAGATACCTGTCATGGGTACTCCCCATGCTTTGGAACTACATCCCTGATTACATTATATGGAGCCCCTCATTAACACACCAGGGAATCCTTGCAGAGTGGGTGGGGAACAGTGGTTATACCCCAGGGATCCTGCAATTGGCTCTGGTGGCGACAGCAGACACATTTTTGCTAGGCTTATGAATGGCCTCTGACAGTTTGGCATGTACCTACAGATGTACCTAGGTGGAGCACTTGTGTGTGCAATAGTTGAGGGCTGCCTGTGTTGGATGCACACAGTAGACCACCTATACATGACAATTTACAGATGGTCGTGTGTGTGTGTGCCATCCATGTTTACTGTGTGTGCAGGTGGAGAAGTGTGTCAGTCCATAGGGGCCTACACTGTCAGTGTATGTGCTCTACGTTCCCTCTTTGCCAAGGCATGGGCATACTAGGCACACCTCCGTCTGCCTACTGGGGCTGGCACAGGGTGTTTGTGGTCTGAATCCCTCTGTGCCTCTGGTGCCCTTGGCAATTGTGGTGGGCTGTGAGGGCCTTTACCATTATGTCCCTGCTGCAGCTGTTTCCGCAGGATCATATTATGTAGCATGGCACATACTATGATGATGTGGGCACACGTGTCTGGAGAGTACTGCAAGGCTGTACCAGATATGTCCAAGCAATGGAACCGTGATTTCAGCATCCCAAACACATGCTCTGTGATGATTCTGGTTTGTGCGTGTGCCTCATTATGGCGTTCTTGCATAGGTATGTGTGCATTTCTGATGGAAGTCATCATCCATGGCTCCAGTGCATTGCCAGCATCCCCCACAAGGTGGCCATATGGGATGTCCCCCCTGACAAATACCTGGTACAGCTGTGAGGTAGGCCAGATGTGGGAGTTGTGGTAGCTTCCAGGGCTGCCAGCACACACATCCATGATAATGCCCTGGGCATTGCACACAACCTGGCAGTTGATGGAGTGGTATCCCTTGAGGTTTATGTAGCATCTACCATGCTCACCAGGTGGTGACTTTATGTGTATGTGCATGCAGTCTATTGCACCCAGTACCTCCGGGTAGTCTGCCACACGGTGGAAGAGGCGCATATTGCTGGCCAACTCCTCCTGTGTTCGGGGGAAGTATATATGCTCATTGGCATGTGGTAACATGGCATCCAGGAATTGGTGGAGTACCCTGGATGCTGATGCCTGTGAGATCCCCATGATATCTCCAGTTGGCCTTTGAAAGGTACCTGTGGCTAGTATTCTCAAGCTTACACATACCTTTGTGTCCATTGGGATGGGTTCCCCTCTGTTATTTCTGGCTCTGAGGCGTGGCCTGCACAGCTCAATGATTTGCTCTATGATGTCCCTGTCCACCCTGCAATGCTCTACTATCTCCAGATCATCTAACCCCTGGTAGGTTACCCTTGGTCTGAACACTCTTCTCCTCCTCCGGTGCCTGAGGTGGTTGTCAGCATCATCCTCCACACCACCTTCAGTCTCCAACACATGCTGATGAATCAAAGCTATGGCAGCTCCCAACATGTACATTTTAAAAGTTCCCTGTCTGTTTACACCGATGGTGCAGTGTTTGGGTATACACAAGTGTGTGTGAGGTGCCTTCACACTTTATACTATTGTGCTTTGGAAGCTGATGATGTCATTGGGTGTGCATGCACAATCCAATCTGCAGGGTAACTTACTTATGGGTTTTACCGCAGGTACTGCTATTGTGGGGCCTTTGGCTTTGAATTACACTTGGCTGCCATGGATCATCTCTTGCTCTTGCCTTCATTTTTCAAACTGATTCCCCTCCCATTGTCAGGCATGCATCCAACAGCCTGCTTTCTTGGTTTGTACTTTCCCAACCTAGGATTGTGTTCTGAAATGTGTTCTGTAGCCGATCTACTGCAGGTTTGCTTTGTTCTGTTGTGACAGTTCTCTTTTCTTTGCAGTCCGGCACCTCACCTTTCCTGTTCTGCAGGTTGCTGCTAGCAGCCATGTTAGCTACCGTCAATGGCCTACTGTGAGTTAATAGGTGTTAATTACTCAGTTGTACTCCAATTACCCTGCTGAGGCATTTCCTTATTGTCTTCCCGTAACCTTCCTGTTTCAGCTGTGGTGTGCGCCGCACGCAGCCGTTTACCAGGTTTCAAGTGCGTTGTCATCCGCTTACACATGCTCTTTCAGTCACCTTGTGTGCTCTCAGCTAAGCAAAGCTATGGCTACATCCACACCCCTATCCTGCGGCTTTGCTTAGCAACGGGCAACCCGGATTGGCAATGCTCCAATGTGCTTACAGCTATGGTAGCACACCCCTCTCCTGATGTTATGTATTCCTCCAGGCCACTCCACGGTGTTATACTGCTACGCCGTGTGGTACAGCCTTACGCCAGCAAGGCGTTTGCGATTCAGTATTATTTGCCTCATTTGCATGGCATTGACTACTAATTCCTAGTTACCACGCCGAACACTGTTACAGACCCTTAGCAACCCTTGCGCCATGGTTGTGGTGTAGCATGCCTGCCATTGACTATTATGGGGAATTCATGACGTGTGTTGCATTGCAGTTTTATAACATCTAAATATATTTTCGTTATGATCCCGTTTGCACACTGCAGGACTGCAAGTTTACTTTGTGTTAGTGTGGCCATGGCAGTAAATGTTATTCATTATGTGATGTGCATGTATTTTTACGCCATTGGCTATGTATCCAGCCATTGGCATATAATAACATTATCATATGTAAGTTTGTTCCACGTTCGTGGCTCCGATGTTATGTTTGGGAAAATGTAAACCGTGTTTTTTGGTTTAGATTTCTGTATGGTTACGCTATGCCTGCACCACTTCATGAATCTCTATGTACCTTCATTTGCATGCTGCACTACTGCGCATGGGGTGATTAGCAAACATGCACCGTGAGATGTGCAGCTCTTGTGTACGCTGGTAGTGCACGTGGAATCGGCTTGTACCTGAATCATTCAGCGGCCATATTTGGCGTTAGAACACCTACGCTACGCCTGCGCCTGGCGCAAGCTTCATTAATCCCGGGGTGAAAGTTATTTGATTTGTGTATACTCAAATATGTGGAGAATTTCCACTATGCATGTCATTTTCATTATGTGTCCAAATCACTGAATTACAGCAGAGAGTCGATTAACTGATACGCCATTTATCCGAACCCAACCTTCCAAAGTTTAAGAGTAGAAAAAAATCATAAAGTCTGAATATATAAATGTTATATGCATTTGGTTGTGTGTGTTTTTTGAGCTTGTAGCCTGCTCATGTGTGACAAATTTTTTTTATTGTCCAGTGGAATCGATGAATGGTTGAAAAGTGTATTCCCTGCATGCAGAAAAATCAAGATTTTAGAGTTTTTTTATCCAGTTCAATGTATGTTTGATTATCCAGACAGTTTGATTGTCCAAACTACCCTAGGTCCTAATTAAGTCAGATAATCAACTCTTTACTGTAACCCATTCAGACAGAGTTAATTATAATTAAGCAATGCTTATATGATGTTTCCTGGTTATTAGGTGTGTTTGATCAGAACCATTGCAGGAAAGGAAGAATCAGTTTGGATTTTTGTGGGATCTGTTCCAGTAAATTAGAAAAACAAGTCCCAATAATATAGTTTTATTTAGAGATGTTTTGTTAGCAAAAAAAAAATTTAACTTTTCTAAACAGCTATATGATGGACTGAGAAAGCCTGTTTTAGAAGGGCTTTGTGTAAATATATTAAGAAAACAATTTGCTGTGCATGTTTTATGTGAAATGTGGATTTTGTACCTGTTTTGTGCCATATATTAAAAAGAAACACATTTCTAGATGTCATCAAGTATAAAATAAAGTAAATTGAAATTAAATTGAATTCTTGTTACACCATTGTGTTACTTATTTATTTATTTGCTTTTGTTAACCTGAGATTGTTTTACTGGCAGATGCTGTTTTTATGGAGGGATAGCAAGAGAAGCTGTAGCAATAATAAACATCAAGTGAGAATTATGTACATGGAGGATGCAATGCCTCTAATAACCAGGCTAAGTTACCTTGCTGAAAGGATATTATGAGCCAATGAAGTGGATTGAATTTAATAAATAATTTCAAAATAGAGAAAAAGCAAATGCTAGATATATCACATCTCAATTTTGGCTGGATTGAAATGTACAGTAAGGAGTGAAGTGGTCCAAGCTGGTTTTGAATTACGTTTGTTGAACTCACTCATAGTTTTCAGATATGCTGAGATTGAGAAGTGGACACAGACAGAGCATTTGAAGATTGTCAGGATTATAGAACTGGGTTATATGGTTTTGAAGGACATTTGAGTATGAGATATAGTTTATTTGTTAATTGTTTTTTTTTTTTTTTTTTTTTGCTGGACACAAGTGAAAGATTAAAAATAATTAAAAACGTGTATTTTTCACTTTAGCCCCCACATGGTTGCCAAAGCACTTTGGTTACTTTTGCAACAATTAGCTTAACTGCTTCTGGGATAGTTTACTAGGTTCATAGGTGTGTACTAGAATAATGAACACTGGAGCCTTTTTAATCCTAGCCACGTAGCCAAAACATCTGGTACCCTTGATAAGTGTAAACAGGGGTTTGGGAGATGAAACATTTGCAAGTAGGGACCTGGGAGTTGAACCATTTCAATCAGAGACATGGGAGATTAACCATTTACAGTAGGCCTTTGTCCATTAGAGACATAAGTGTCAAACCAGAGATGAGTTTCCTGTTCCCATTCCAATTGTCCAAGTTGTAATTGAATTAGGTTAGGGTGGAATGCTGCTTCACATGGATGGGGAGCCTGTTCCAGAGAAGAGGTAGTATCTGAGATACGTACCTGTCTAATCTGCAGGTCCTGTTTATATCACAGGCAAGGTTTAAGTCTTTAGAATGGCTAATTCTGGTGCTGCTGATTTTGCAAATATCCAGAAGGTTCATCAGAGTGCAGTCTGATGATGCCTTCTAGGCCAGCCATAGAGTTCCTATCAACAACCTGTAGGAAACAGGTTTGAGGGATAAGGCTTTTATGGTGATCTGCAAAGGACATGTTATTTACACCCTATTTTCTTTTAGTGAGGAACAGCTGTGGACATTCCAGTTGTTGGATGTGTCTGGGTAGGTACAAACCAAAGGGAGCATTGTACTCAATGTTAGGTCTGATGAATGCTGAATACACTTGAGCAGTGACCTCCTTGGACCCAGATGCCATACTTTTATCTATAAGATGCACAGCATAGAATGATTTCTTTACTACCGTAGACCCATGATGGTCAAAGGCTAGACTACTCTTGTCTTCTATCCCAAAGTCCATGACTACTGGGTTGACTCTTAAGAGTGTGTCAGTATGCTAATTAACAGGGGTAGCCAACTTCCAAAGGATACTGTTATGCATTTCTTGGCATTTAGTTTAAGTCTATGTTTCTGACACTAGTTATTTGTCTGTGCCAGCCCTTTTTAGGTTCATAGCTTCATAGGTAGGTACTAGGCTATCTGCCTGAGGACATTTATAAGCCTAGCCAGAGTGTGTCAGCTTTTGCCACCCCATTGATTAATTAACTGAGCTTCTGTCAAGAAAAGCCAATGAAGTGATCCCAGGGGTGTATTTTCTGTTACCCATCCACTCGTCAAGGTTTCTGTTCAAGAGTGTTAGTGAGGGGCTCTGCCTAATGTAGTTAGGAATTTTGTTCCAAAGCATGGGGAGTCTCTGTGACAGGAATCTGTCCCTCCAGCATGTTCTATTTATTGTTGTGGTGAGGTTTATCTTACTAGAGCGAGTGGCTCGCAGTGACTTGGATTTCTTTAGGTGGAGCATGTCCATCAATTCTGAGTTGGACATGGCTTTGTAAGTCAGGCAGAGATCACCTCTCAGTAAGCGATATGCGACTGAGTACAGCTGGAGTTTTTCCAGTCAAGCTGCATAGGACATATGTTTGAGGCCAGTAATCCTCTTGGTGAGGACTTTTGTGGTCTTTCCAGCTGTTGCAAGTGTCTTGTGAGGTACATCCCAAATGGGACATTGTACTCTATGATGGTTCTGATGAGTGATGAGTAGAGAGGCACCATAACCTCTTTATTTCTACATGCGAACCCTTTAGTAATTAGATGGGCTACATAGAAGGATTTCCTCACTACTTTGGCAATATGATTGTCAAAGGAGAGATTACTATCTACCTGGGTCCCCAGATCTCTTATTATTGTCGGCCCCAAAACTCAGACCGGACCACAAAAGGAGGGGGAAATATCCATATTCATATCCTCCAGGTTAGTGGCACTGCACGAAGCATCGGAGACCATCCATGTGCAACTAACAGTGGGCAAAACTGCCTTTCAGTTTGTAGCCTGCTGCAGACCACCCTCCCAAACTCAGGAATCCCACTCAGCTTTCCTGAGAACACTGGAAAATATGAAGGTCTCTCCAAATACCATTATACTGGGTGACTTCAACTACCCAAACATAGACTGGGAGCACTACTCAAGCCCCAACACCCTCACCCAACGGTTCCTAGAATTTATAAACTCAAATGCTATGGAACAACTGGTCACCACTCCCACAAGAGGGGAAAACATATTGGACCTGATCATCATCAACATGGGGACTCTATCTTCCATACCAGAGGTATACCCCTCATTGATAAGATCTGACCATAAATTAATCTCACTGGACATCCATATCCTGTCCCCACCCCCAGCCAAGGAAACCACGGTGAAGAACTTCTCAAAAGCAAACTTCACACTTCTCAAAACCGAGGTGGAATCCTTCAACACCACCGGGCCAGTGGAAAATACGGCCCAAACCGCAGAATCCTTTACAAACGCATTCTATGGACACCTACAGGAATGCATGGATTGTGCTATCCTAAATAAAACCAAGACTCACTCCTCCAAAGGCAGGAGACCTGTCTGGTGAACCCCAGCCATAAATAAGCTATACAACAGAAGGAGGAAGCTACTACATGATAGAGCAAAATCCCAAAAAGGGAAGGCATCTCTGATCAGTACTAGCAAGAAACTATGATCCCTCATAAAATCATCTAAGGCCAGCTTTGAAAGAAAACTTGCACAAGACGCTACAGATAATCACAAGGCCTTCTTTAGTTATGTCAGGAACCTGGGTGGCAATTCCCAGATATGCTCTAAGTTAGTGCAAAATGACAAAAAATACACTGAACCCACAGACATTGCCAACATCCTGGCAGACAGGTTCAGTGCAAACTTCCCCCCCCTCCCCCCCCCTAAAGAGCAATTGTTTATCCCAGCAGAGTGTAGCCTCCCTGACATCACAGATGCACAGGTGAGAGTTGCCCTCTCCAAAGCAAAAAACACAGCATCAATGGGACTGGACGGTGTCCCAGGCTGCGTCTTACACAAGCTCCAAGAAGAACTGAGCCCTCACATCAAGTCACTGTTCAATCTCAGCCTTACGACAGGATATGTACCCAAGGAATGGCATACAGCAACAGTGGTCCCACTCCACAAAGCTTGTGCCACAACGGACCCCGGAAACTTATCGCCCTATAAGCCAGACTAGCCTGTCTGCAAAGCTATGGAGCGTATCATCATGGAACTCATAAACAAAGACATTGGGGACCTCCAAACACTGGATCCTACCCAATTCGGCTTTGTTAAGGGTAGATCTTGCCTCTTGAACCTGCTTGACTTCTTTGAAACAGTCACCAAGGCGATAGATGAAGGGAAGGTAGTCCACACAGCCTACCTGGACCTCGCAAAAGCCTTTGACACAATACCCCACTCGGGCATCATAAATAAGCTCACCAGCTTAAATATCAACCCCTATGTCACAAGATGGGTTGCAAACTGGCTCAGAGATCCCACATGGTCAGAACTGCAGGTGTCATGTCAGACTCTAAACCAGTTACAAGTGGCGTCCCACAAGGCTCAGTCCTGCGACCTCTCTTGTTCGGTATATATTTTTCTGAGGTACAGGCTAACATGGGAGGACTATGGCTGACCAAGTTCGCAGATGACTGCAAACTGGGTGCCATAATCGACTCACCGACTGAAACAAGCATCCTCCAAAAGGGTCTCACAGAGACGGATAACTGCTGCCAGAGCCATGGCCTAAAGCTAAATGCCAAAAAGTGCATAGTCATCCCCTTTGGGAAAAACAAAGTGCCCACAAATTACCACATAGGTGGTAATCCATTAAGTACGGAAGAAGTAATTGGGGATCTGGGGACCCAAGTAGATAGCAATCTCTCCTTTGACAATCATGTTGCCAAAGTGGTTAGAAAGACCTTCTATATAGCCCACCTTATCACAAAAGGGTTCACATCTAGATCAAAAGAGGTCATTGTGCCCCTCTACTCATCACTCATCAGGCCCATAATTGAATACAATGCCCCATTCAGGATGTACCTTACCCGACACCTGCAGCAACTGGAAAGACCCCAAAAGTACCTCACCAAGAGGATCAAGGGACTCAAACAGATGCCCTATGCAGTTAGGCTAAAGAAACTCCAGCTCTACTCAGTTGCTTACCGCCTGCTCAGAGGCGATCTGTGCCTGATGTATAAAGCCATGTCCAACCCAGAATTAATGGACATGCTCCACCTTAGGAAATCCAAATCCCTTAGAGCTACATGCTCCAGGGACTTAAACCTCAGCACAGAAAAAAATAGGACATGCTGGAGGGACAGATCCATATCCCCAGAGGCTCCCCTCACTCTGGAACAAAATCCCAATCCATGTTAGGCAGAGCCCCTCCATGACCCTCTTCAAGAGAAATCTTGACGAGTGGATGGGAGATCGTAGGTTTACCCCTGGGATCTCTTCTGTGTCCTACTAGACAGAGTCACAGTAAACTAACCTTAAAGGGCTATCTTCTGTGACCTACTATACAGAGGCACACTCAACTAATCTAAAAAGGTGGTGAAAGCCAAACACACTCTGGCTAGGCTTATAAATGCCCTAGGGCAGATAGCCTAGTATCAACCTATGAACCTATTACCTCTTCTGTATTAAGGGGGCTGCTACCTATTTGGTAATTCATGGGTGTTTTGTTTTTCCCAAATGGGATGACTATGCATTTTTTGGCATTTAGCTTGAGACCATGACTTTGACACCAGAAGTTCGTCTCAGTAAGGCCCTTTTGGAGAATGTCCGTGTCAGCTGGAGAGTCAGTTATGGCTCCCAGTTTGCAGTCATCGGTGAACTTGGTTAGCGTAGTCCTCCTGCGTTTGCCTGTACTTCTGAGAAGTACATGCTGAACAGTAAGGGTCCCAGGACTGAGCCTTGTGGGACACCACTTGTGACTGGTTTAGAGTCGGACCTGGAGCCCGAGCCCGCTATTCTTACCATTTGAGTTCTGTCTGTAAGCCAGTTGGCAACCCATCTTGTGATGTAGGGGTTTATTTTCAGGCTGGTGAGTTTTTCTATAATTCCCAAGTGGGTAATGGTGTCAAAAGCCTTGGCAAGGTCAAGGTAGGCTATGTGAACTACCTTCCCCTCATTTATGGCCTTGGTTACTGTCTTGAATAAGTCAACCAGGTTTAGTAGGCATGATCTGCCCTTAACAAAGCCAAACTGGGTTGGGTCAAGTGTTTGGAGGTTCCCAATGTCTTTGTTAATGAGTTCCATGATGATGCGCTCCACAGCCTTGCAGACCAGGCTAGTCAGGCTTATTGGGCGATAGTTACCAGGGTCAGTTGTGGCACCTCCTTTGTGGAGCAGAATAACCGTTGCTGTGGACCATTCTTTGGGCACGTAGCCTGTGGAGAGGCTGTGGTTGAACTGTGTGTTTAGGTGGGGGGTTAGCTCGTTCTGTAGTTCGTGCAAGACGCAGCCTGGGACATTATCTGGCCCCATTAACGCTGTGCTTTTGGCTTTTGAAAGGGCTGTTTTCACCTGTGCGTCTGTGATTTCTGGGGCACTACACTTTTCTGGTATTGTTGTGGGCCCTTTTCGGGGTGGGGGGGTGAATTTTGCACTGAATCTATCTGCCAGGATGTTGGCAATATCAGTGGGTTCAGTATATTTTGTGCTATTCTACACTAGCTCAGAGCATATCTGCGAGTTGCCACTTAGATTCTTGACATAGCTAAAGAAGGCTTTGTGGTTATCTTTCGAATCCTTGGCTATTTTACTTTCAAAGTTAGCCTTGGAGGATTTTATGAGGGACCTTAGTTTCTTACTGATACTGATCAGGGATGTCTTTCCTTCTTGGGATTTGCTTTTTTTCTGAACTAGTTTCCTCCTTTTTTGTATAACCTGTTTATGGCAGGGGTCCACCAGACTGGTTTCCTTCTCTTAAGGGAGTGAATCTTGGTTTTGCTAGGGATGGCATGATCCATGCATCCTTGTAGGTGCTTATAGAGTGCATTTGTAAATATTCCTGCATCTTGGACACTGATCTCCTTTAGCGTGGGGGCTGTGAAACTTACCACCTCTGTCTTAAGTAAGGTGAAGTTTGCTATAGAAAACTTTTTCACTGTGGTTTCCTTGGCTGGAGGTGGTGGTATGGTGTGGACATCCAGAGTGATTAGTTTATGGTCTGATCTAACAAGTGACGGGTTGACCTACAGTGTGGAACACCTGTCGCCCATGTTGGTGATGACCAGGTCCAATATGTTTTCACCTCTGGCAGGGGAGTTTACCAGCTGATCCAGGGCATTGGAGTTGATAAATTCCAGGAAGTGCTGGACCTCTGAGTTTGTACTTGAGTAGTTTTCCCAGTTAATGGTAGGGTAATTGAAATTGCGCAATACCAGGGTGTTCGATAGGACCTTCATGATTTCCGAAAGGCGGAGTGGTGGTCCTGGATCATGGCGGGTGATCTGTAGCAGGCCGCAATTTGCATTGCAGATTTGCCTGATGTTAGTTACACATGGATGATCTTGGAGGTATTATGCTGCCCCACTAACCTGGAGGTGTAGGTATCCTTGATGAATATGGATACACCCCCTCCTTTTGTGTTTCAGTCCATGTTCTGTGGCCGAAATGTGTGGTATGAGTTGTAGCCTGGTAGTGCTGGGGTGCTCTGTGGAGCCTTGAACCAGATTTCAGTTACTGCACAGATGTCAACATTCTCCATACTGAGGAGTGCTTCGACCTCATGCATTATGAGATTTAAACTCCTGGCATTGAATAGCATAACCCTCATTTTTTTATTTGTGCTGTTTACGGAGGTGAGTTTGACTTTTGAGCCTTGCCTAAAAAAGGCACTATGGAGGTAGCAAGAGCCTTGACCAGTATTCAAAAGCCTAGGGGTGACAGGTGTTCTTGTTGAACATCAGTGTTGGTGGGGGATTCTATGACTGCTCCTAATTTGCAGTCATCTGTAATTTGGTCAGCCATGGGGCCTTGACTTCAGAGAAGTAGATGCCAAAAAGGAGCAGTCACAGGACTGATAACTGAAGAACTCCACTACTGACTGATGTCTTTGTAGAGGAGAACTCCGTAATTCTAAATTCCTGGTCCCTGTCTGGGAGCCATCTGTGTATCCACCAGGTGACAATAGTTTTTACCTAACCTCTTGAGTTTGTCAACAATGCCTGCATGGAGTATTATGTAAAGTGCCTTGGCTAGGTCAAAGTAGACAGTAGTAGGCAGCTAGTGTGAACTGCTTTCTTGCTGTCCATTACTTTGGTGACCTTATCAAAGAAATTAATCAGGCTGAGTAGCCATGACCTGCCTTGATTAAACTAAACTGGATTGGGTCCAGTGTCTGGAGTTTTCCTATGTAATGATTGATCATATCCAAGATAATTCTTTCCATGGCTTTTCATATGAGACTAGTGAAACTTATGGGTCTTATGAGTGCATCGTTTCCATGGCCTGTAGATGGGTTGCCTTTGTGCAGAGGGTTGATGTTTGCCATTCTCCATTCATGAGGGAAAGAGCCTGTTTGAGGCTATAGTTTACTGGTGATTACAGAGGTCCTGATAGGTCATGTTTCATGATATTGAGAAGGTAGTCTGGGTTATTGTCAGGACCCATCGATGCTGTGTTTCTTGGCCTTAGAGAGAGTGATACTAGTGAGAGCTGTATTTGATGGTGTTTTCTGAGAAAAGGCTGGCACAGAGAGAGAGAAAATTAGAACTGAATTTGTCTGCCATTTTGTTAGCTATACATCTTGGCTAATAATAGGTGGCTCCATTTACAATGATCTCTGTATATAATTGTGCATTGTCTTTGGGGTTGTGGACATAGCAGACGTTGCAAAAAGGATGCCTTGTGTTTGTTCTTGCACTGGCTAATCTTGGACTGGGAGGCCAAATTTACTTCAAATCAGTTAATCAAGATGGATACTGGGTAGGCCAGAGCATCAGCTGTGATTTGCAGGTATTCACTTGGGAGGTTGTCTGCTGCTAATTTGGTGGGTTTAAGTTTAGTTAAGAGTTTTTTTTATGTTGGAGGTAGGTACAGGAGAAAAAGATTACTAGTTGAAGGTGTGAGTTGGTTGTTTAGCTAGTGATAGTATGGTTTGGGTGAAGTGTGTGTTGAATGAGGTAGCAATATTTTCTGAGGAGTGATATGGAGGACCAGAATTGTTTGGGGCTGTGTTGTGAGGAGTCTAGGGCTGACTGGTAGTATTGGAATTTGTCCTGTTTTATTAGCTTTTTACTCTATTGTAGTTCTAGGAATTTCTGTCTAGCTGGGGTTTTGGTTGTGCCAGTGCTCCCAGGCTTTATCCCTGTTTTTCATTTCTGACTTAGTGGTTTTCTGTAGCCATGGGGAGGGTTGTGCTTTGGTTCTGGAAAATCTTATGGGGCATGGTAATTAAGGATGTTCAGGAAGGTAGTATTAAAAGATTCAACTGTGTCATCTAGACTGAGGTACTTTAGAGCATGCCAGTTACATTCTTTGAGGGATGAGATGAATGTGAGTGGGTTAAAGTTTATTTTTACGATTTGACGATAGATGACAGGTTTAGCTTGGTACAGGTATTTTTTGAGTAGGAATGTTGGGGAGTGATCACTGAGGCTATCTGATAAGCAGCCTGTTATATATGACTGGGGGTTCTTACTGACTAGTATCCAATCCAGGGTAGAGTGCTTGCTGGAGTTTTTATTTATCCTTGTTGGTGATTGGACTAGTTGGGTGAAGCGATGAAGGTGTACATGATGGGTTGGATTGTTGCCAGAACAGGATTGCCAGTCAATATTGAAATCACCTAAGATGATAGTTTCTTTGGGGAGATGGTGGGTAGACCAGCTGAGGAGGTTTTTTAGTGGAGGGATGTTTTGGCCAGGTGGGAAGTAGCATCCAATTATGTTGATGGTTTTGTTTCGGTTAATTTTGAGGTTGGTATATATTATTTCTTCATTGCCTATTTGTGGCGCTGATGATTTTAAGATCTGGATGTTTAGATGTTGTTTAAATATTATAGCTATTATAGCTACACCACCTCCTTTTTTGTTTAGCCGGTCTACTCTTAGTATGCCGTAACCTGTAGGGAGTATTTGCTCACTGGTAATGTGAGGTTTTAGCCAGGTTTCTGTCAGGATGACTATATCTGGGGAGTATAAGTCTATGGTGGCATGGAGTTCATGGACTTTGTTGGATATACTTCTAATATTTAGGCTTAGTAGAAGGAAGTCACTTGGCTTTTTATTGTCTGCAATATGGGAGAAGTTGTGGTTTCTAGTCTGATTATGAGGATTGTGGTTGAAGATGGTAGGGCCAGGGTTGGGGTGGATGTCTCCACTTAGGGCTAGCATGAGATTATTAGTTTTCTCAGTTTTTGAATGTGTTTGTTTATAAGGGAAATTTTATGATTGTTCTCAGTGGGTAATAGGTATGGTGGGAGGGTTACTATGTTAAGTTGTAGGGATGCTTTACGTTTGAGTAATATAGTTGGTAGAATATGTGGGGGGTGCATAGGGATGGTTCTTGAGCTGATGGGAGGGGAGCTGAGTATGGGTGAGACATGGGAGGTGGTGTGAATAGTAGTACAGTGGTAGTGGTTGAGTGGGGGAATAATGGAGCTTTGGTAGGATGTAAGATATGCAAGGAGAGTGCATGTAGTGAGCAAAGGAAAGGTATGCTTGTACATGTCAGTTGAGGAGGTGTGATAGTAGAGGAATATGGAGGAGGTAGTGTTGGGTTAGGGACCACTGGGGGCGAGGTAATAGGGGCAGGGTGGGGGTTCTTGTATGAGGGACTGGAAACAATCACAAAGCAAGACAAGTATGTGTTAAGAACAATCACAATTGACCAAGGACTAGTGTAGTGCAAATATTGTACTGGGTTAGATGGAAAATGTTTTCAGTAAGCTTACATATGTGTTATTGGTTTCCTGGGTCATAAAGTAGGACCTATAGTTTGCAAGGAAGTGATATGGAATTATGTCTGTGCTGATTTGAATAGAAAGAAGCTCAAGTGCATCATCCTGTTTGACCAGTCTTGAGGTATATTTATATTTGATGTAAATGAAAACTCCTCCACTTTTAGTCCCTGCCTGTACAGTAGCTGGTGTCAAAGTATTGAAGGTATTGTAGTCTTGCACTTATAGGTGCTCTCCAACTTGAAACCATGTCTTAGTGACTGCACAGACATTAGCATTCTCTAGGGTAAGGAGTACTTGTAGGGAGTTTCTTCTTTAGACTCCTAGCATTAAGGAGTAACACCTTTAGATTTTTTGGTTTTGATTTGTCATGTCAGAAGTATTATGATTTTAGCACTTGCTAAAAAAGGCAGTATGGAGGAGGACAGTACTTTTGCTAATATTCAAAAGCATAGAGGGAAGAAGTGCAGACTGTCCCTCGTAAAGCATTGTGTTCTGTTGACCATCTCCTACCATATTGACAAGCATTGCACCCCCTTAGAATGACACCAGAAACTAGTCCAATTATTAAAGTCAGTTATCTTCTGTTCATAGTATGGCATCATCCTTTGAAAGAGGTCAAATGCTACTCAATGCTAGGCTAATACCAGCCTGAGACACATATTCTAAGAGCTCCATGATGTCTGTCTTCATATGGTCTAGGGATGTATGTCTCAGGTTATTTTCACCCATGTTGTCTATGACTGAGTCATACTGGCACTTTTGACCCAATGACCTGTGTGAGTGCATAATATGGTGGATCATAGTCCCTGGTAAGCAAAAGACCATGACTTTTTCCTTACTTAGCCTGGTGAGAAGGACAACAGTGTGTCTCACAATGCAGTTTCCAATGAGCAGAATGTTGGGTTGCGGGGTGGCTTGCCTTGTAGGCTTAGATGTCGAAGCTCCATGATATGTCACTGTATGTGTTCATGTGGCAGTTGTTTTGAAAGTGTATATCTGGGGTTGCTGAGGACACTTATTATGTGTGCTTCACCTAGGAGGTCTTTGGGGTTTAGGAAAGTTACATTTAAGTGTCTGAGCATATAGGAATCTATGTGTCTACTTTGTGCTGTGTGTGATGGGTGCAACATTGTGTACTACCGACAACCTGATTGACGTGTGAGAGCTTTGCCTCCTGTGATATTGTAAAATACGTTTTTCACATACCTTTTTAGTTTGTTTGAGAATAAGCTGGTTGTCAGTAAACATGAGGCAATTTCTTTATGCTATAGGATGCTCATATCCAGCAAGCTGGTAATGGAGATAGTGGGAAAATTCATATCCATGGCAACAAGCCCTTTTCTATTGAATAGACAGTTGTGTGGGAATATAGACTAAAGTCAGGAGTATCTGGTTTACAACTCTAGGGCCAGTGCTTGTCACTGAGCAAACTTGTTACCCTTTGTGCAGGTAGGTATTCCTGAATTTCATAAGTGTTTTTACAGAAAAATGTCAGCTCAAGGTGCCTGCATCTGTTCAGGGCTCTGCCAATCATTTTAGGGGAAACTTTTATATTTGACCATGTTGATTTATAGAGGAAGTATTTAGGGAGATATTCTGAAGTTAAATTAGACTCTAGCTAATCAAGCAACCCTTACTGCAAAGAAAGAATTAGCTCTGCCATGAGTGATGAATAATGGGGATGCACCTAAATGGCTACTGCCCAGCTATTACTAGTGCTGTTCTCACCACAGCTTCATACTGCAGAGATACAGTGTCCCTTTACTTGTTCTTTAACCAGAAGCAAAACAGCAGCACTAATCCCAATATGAAAAGTAGGCCACAAACTGGTGATCATCACTTGTGTCCCAGATGATGCAAGGGTATGTAGGTTTGCTGTATCCTTTTGCTGGTAGATGCCTTGAACAGCAACCAGACCAATCAGGAAGGTCCCACACAATCACTCACTGCCAAATCACAGACAGTCAGGAATCACTGCCCTCTTCTCCTTCTGTCACCAGGAGGAGACCAGTAGCACACATTCTAAACTGACAGCTATGAATCAGTTATCAGGCTTTCTGATAATCAGCAGTTTCAAATAAATAATATCCATATACTCATTCTGTCACCAAGGCAAAACAGAAGCACTAATCCTAAAATTACTATTGAGAGGCAGAATGTGGGTTGTCTAATGATTGGTGGTCAAAGATCAGATGTTGGAGATTTTAAAGATAAGATGGGGGGAAAAGGATTAATATCTTAAGAGTTGCAGTGTGCCCTAATCAGTTAGATATGAAAGCGGGGATAACTCAAGCTTTGGCAGTTTAAGGGGAACACTGCTTATTTTAAAATGGCAAGATAGATTGGATGGGGATGGGCACTTAATATTCTGGATCACTAGAATACAATGGTAGGGTCAATGAATTCATATAGCTGAAGGGGAAGCAACTTTACAAAA
Source organism: Protopterus annectens (assembly GCF_019279795.1). Taxonomy (NCBI): domain Eukaryota; kingdom Metazoa; phylum Chordata; order Ceratodontiformes; family Protopteridae; genus Protopterus; species Protopterus annectens. The sequence goes on from NC_056739.1 coordinate 1,500,368,588, forward strand.
TGATAATTTTTTGCTCACAGAAAATAGCCAATGAAAGAGGCGAATGGAAGAATTATATGGTGAAGTTAACATAGGGACCGGGCATTTAGAGAGACAGTGAGATTAAAAACACAGCAGCAACAGGGTGGAGAAAATGTAATTTCTGTGTGACTCACAAGAGAGAGACAGCTGTGCTTTCACTCCTAGTTTAAATATGCAGTAGCATACAGAAAATACACTTTAAACACAATGTAATTAAAATACACCAAATATACAAAACAGAAGCAATAAAGGAATATAAATAAGAGAAAGCAATATAAACAAAAACAAACAAACCTTTCCCTCACAGCAGTCTATCGCAGAGTATGATTGAGCATTTCCAGTAAAGTCTTGAAATGTTTTATTTTACCCCTTAAATACAAGGTTTAACTCATAGCTCCTCTCTCAGTTCACAGGCAATTAACCTTAAGTGACCTTTTCTAATTTCTGTGTGACTCACAAGTTAGAAAGCTCTGGTTTCTTTTCTGAGTGTAAGTATGCAGTAGGATACAAAATACAATTGAAATACAATGCAATGAAAATACAATATGATATACAAAATAAAAGAAAACAAAGCAATACAAATTACAGGAAAGCAAAAAGAAATTAACCTTTTCCTCACAACAGTCTATGGCAGCATCTGAGTGAGCTTTTCAAGTAAAGCTGCTCAGGGAAGATCTTTTCCCTTTCCTAGAAGGAAGGATGTTGGTAAGAACCCATGATAATATCCAATCTCTTCTACTAACATATAATATCTAAGGTGAGTACCCAATGGCATTTGTGGCTTTTCCACATTATGCTAAAACCTGTAGCAATCTTTCCTTTTGGAATTGACAAATCTGGACTAATAATAATTAAATATAAACTTTTTTTTGAGAATGCCCATTGCTAGTGTTATAAAAGTCCTAAAGGAGCCAGCCACCTACCCTTTACACTCCAAGTTGTCTACTATTCCCTTCTTATGCTCAACAATACCTATAATATTTGAAATAAAAAGAAGAAAAATATTCATGTTTATATTAACTGGGTTACTGAGCTAATCCATGACTCGTTTCACTCATGACCCAGATCTGAAGGCAGAAACAGTAGTTTCATGTGGTTTATCAATACACAGCATAGCAGCACAACAATATACAGGGAGTAAAAAGTAACGTCTTTCAGCTTTTCCTGGTTAGGGGTTGCCACAGTGGAACTCCGGTCCTCTAATGATTGGTAGTGGATTTTTACAGTGCCGAGTTGCCAGCCCGATGCCCAACCTTCAAGGAAGGCGCACCCATTTGTGCCCGCACCTACCTGCATATCTTTAATGTCACCGAACCACGGGGAGGACATGCAGACTTCACACAGAAGGCGCTCCAGCCGAGAATCGAACGGGAGAACCTCTTGCTGTGAGGCGACAATGCTAACTGCTGCACCACCGCGGCCTTTAATATACAGGGAGTACAATAGAGAAATGTAAGCATAATTGTAAGTGGTCTGTATGGATGAGCACATAATCCCAATAAATATGCTCAGGTAACTAAAGATCTAAACAAATAGTCTTCTGATTTAACATGGAATGGCAGCATCCGAAGGTGTATATGAGATTTTAATTCACAAGTGAATCAAAACACTGATTTATTTTTGATTTTTTTTTCACCTGGAGGAAGATGGACTGGTGAGTATCCCAAGGGAAGCACCACTGAAGTAATCCGTAACATTATCATAATTAAACATTCTAAGTGTATGTAAAGACAGGGATTCATAAAAATGGCAATAATAGCCAGAACATAGCTGTTAACCCTGTTTGCTCCACAGGGCCTGATGCTCATTAAGAATCAATACATGGGAGAAACAGCAGGAGAAGTACACGCCATTAAGCATCCAGGGACTGTGGGAACAGCACATAGCATTATGTCATGGCCACAGGAAACCTGAAGCAATAGGAATGCTCATTAATCATGCTCGTAATTCAGTCATGATCCGCATGATTGTATGTGCACAGTAGTGGCAAAAAGGAAGAGTTTTGTGCAGCCTTAAAGGGCAGTGATGCACGTGTGCTGATCTATGTTTTTTTGCAAAATAAATTTTAGAAATAGGAATATAGGAAAGCAATGAAAAGGGGAAAGCAAGCAGAGGGCAGAACAGAAAATGAAGAAAATTAGGGAAGGAACAGAATGGAGATGGGGAAAGAGAACAAACTATTTTTTGTTGATCACATGCCCATCTTGTATATATGAAGTGAAAGTAAATTGGAGAAAGTGGTGAGAGAAGTAACATGAAGGTAAAAGGGTTAGGATAGGAAACAGAGGCACACAAGCAAAGAAGACAAACAAGACTTGTCACTGGCGCAGTGATGGAGTAGGAACACAGTGGAGAAAGAAGCATCAGACACAGATAGAAAAGACAATGGTATGGGGAGGATTGTACAGCAAACATGGACTTAGACACAAAAGGGAGGAGAGCACCAAGACTGGGGATAGGAATGGATATGCAGCTGCAGTCCCTGCCAGTAGTTACCAGTTCTCAGGCACCATTGTTGCTCCTCCATTACTGGGCCCTGACTAGGAGATAGAGCCAGTGAACAACAGGGATGTGACTCAACATGTTGCAGGAGGAAGGTTTCAAAGCACCAAATGTGTGCTGCTGGCTGCCACTGGATGGAATGGATGTCACTCCAAATGTTAGTATCACCTGCTGCTTGTATAGTATAGCTTTCTATTGCAGGGCTGGTGACACTGGCTACTGCTGGAGGTGTGGAGTTGGCAGCGGCAGATGATAGTGCCAGTGGTATACTTTGCCACCAGTGGTAGATCAGTAAGACTTGTTAGTGGCTATGGTGCTGGTCTGGATGCTGCTGTATATAAATTAAAAATAAATGGAAAGAAGCAAAAAATAAAAAAGTATAATATAAAGGATAGTGAAAAAGAGGGTTGAGAAGTGAAAAAAGAAGGTAATGCATAACCTTAGTCTGACTGTTATAATGCAATAAACAAGAAAAATGTACCACACAGAAATGATGTACAACCAATGAGGGACTTGAGCCCACAGCCATCAACACATGCTGATTGAAAGCGCATGCATTTACATATTGAGCTACATCTGCAGCATAAGAAGCCTGCTGTAAAACACACACTAATGTGTGTCACACAAGTAGGGAATTAGAGACAACGTGCATGCCAGTGTGTACATCACATTCTTGTGGGCACTGCAATCAGAAGTGCAATTAAAACCCATTGGAGACTGTGTGCAATGACAAAATAAATAAGCAAGGTTTGAGTATAGAACCCATAGCCATCAACATATGTAATGTATAATTCAAAAGCTCAAGCTGTGAGACACTTACACAATCCGATTGAAGTTTTCAGTTAAACATTCAGTATTGCCATCATTTAGGCAGATTAGTAATGTATATGTCTAAAATGTGTACCACTGACATGGAGACTGTGTCTCCCATATACTTTCCTATGAAATGTAGTATCTGCAGTACAGTAAAGTACAACAAGCACAAAAGCCAAACACCGCTGATGTTAACATAGTCTACCAAGCTGAAAACTGAATATACTGGCAGCATAAGATAAGGATAGCAGTGCCTTACCATGTTGAACTATATGCATAAGCCCAAGGAAGCATGCACCTACAGACATGAGTAACATCAACCAGCCATTGTGCTCCTGTTGAATACTGAACATGCAATTTAAGGGCCAGTTGGTATATACAGCAAGGGTAATGCATGGTACCACTGTCCTCCTTTATGCATAGCACTCCTTATCTTTGAGGAGTTGCATTTTGCAAAATAGGATAACACATGTCCTGAAACATTAGGAAAAATATTTCCTAACATTCCTTTTGCAGTAGCACTTAAGTATTACTTTACACCCCAATCACCTTAACATTATTGGATAGACCTTATACAGCTGACTACCTGTAACATCGACTTTGTTAATATGATAGAGCTTTAACTGCAGTCATTGGCACTGTTAGTAGTTATGGTTAGTCATGTCAAATCATATGTTTTCAAAAATAACATGCCACTCTGGACAGTAATAATGTTGCAACCTCATGGAAAACACATACCTATCATGACTACTGCTGTAAGAACTGATCAGATTGTTAACACTTACATCTCTACTGCCTGTAATAGTATGCTCACCCGGATGGTCCCAGAGGTTCTACAGCCTCCTGCTTTGCAGCAACACATTCTCTGCAGTAGCTTCAGAGGCTAAGAAGGAAGAAATGGGAGTGTAATAGACAGTTGCCTGGCAAACTGTGGCAGTATGCATGCGGATCTAAGTCAGAGATTACTTACAGTATATAGATGATGACTGTGCCCTTACTTCAGCCTTCCATTGGCCCAGCAGGTTGAGACTATGTATTTTTGAGTCACTGTAATAATGACAATTGAGTTTAACATTACATGGTATTCTGGTGGCAAGTGTCAGGTCTTAGGCTGAGATGTTCTAGGCCTCTAGTTTATATTGAGGGACTTGATATCCTTCATCCAGGAGTAGGTGGAGGAATACTTTGCTGTCCTCAGCACACCCCTTCTGTGCTCTGAATTCACCAAGATGACCTCCCTTAGATGCCCTAGTTCTAGCTATAACAAGATACAGACATAGATGTTTTAAATGTTTTAAATTTTACAGTCACACCTATTGTTATCTGTGCCAAGTAGTGAGCAAAGGGGGGAGGGTCAGCTCATGTGCATCAGTTGGTGAAAGAACCCAATATCAGTATTGTATGACAGTATCCAGACATGGCAGTTTGAGGTGTAAAACATGGCAGGCCAGATTCTTGGTATATGCTGTTAGTGAAATGTGCACTACAACAACTCTACATATGTTATGCTTACTGAGGAAATGCAGTATCCCCCCTAAAACCATGAGCCTAAGCACTCATGCAGTACCACCCAGATGTGTGCACACTCTGTGGGTAAGCTAGCTTGAAGTTTGGCTAGTATGCACAATGGGAAAACTCAGAGAATCAGAAATGTGTCATTTTCGTAATCATTGTGTCCAGATACCTGATGTAAGCAGTGATCCTGATCTTGTAATGGAAGAAGCCTTGGGCCATCAGTATAGTCACAAAGCTCAACAATTCATTGACACAGAACACCTGGATAACTTTTAATAAGGCAAGCCTGGTTTTCTTCAGCATAACATATGCATCTACTGAGCAGCAATAGCTGCTTTCTTACTTAGCCACACTAATAGCAGTAACAATACTTTTAAAGGGTTCCAGAACAAAAGTGAACCAAGAGAAGTAACTGACGTACATGTCTTTGCTGTGCAGAAATTGTGTGGCAGTTAAAAGGAAGTACACCCATCTGCACTTCATCAGGTCACATATGCAAGTTATTCTGCCTGGTATTGTAATACCTATATGTTAGTCCTCCAGATTTGCCAAGGTGTTTACCAATCAGGGATGCTGCTATGGTTTGTAGCATTTTCAATGTCAGCGATCAGTGCTGATTAGCAGTCCAAAGACGTGTAAGTAGGAGTCAATGCCACTGGCACTCAGAATTTAACTGATGCTGATGTCATCTAGTACCAATATCTCCTGCTGTTGTTACTGATAAGCCAGGATCAAAGGTTTCCTGTTTATTTTCTGGAAACCTCAGGAGGATCATAGATACAGCAATTCACTGGATTTAGATGTACTGATATTCACCGTTAGTAGCAAGGTCTCACAGGAAGCTCCTTGATTATCTGGAATTTCATTTCATTTACAATGTATGGAGTTGTGGCAGACAGCTTCATCTTCATTTCATCTGTATGCTCTGTTCAGATGGAAACTGTCATAACCTGATAGTAAGATTTCATTGTCAGTGATATAGTTTCAGCTATGTATCAGTCACTGATATCAAATATGGATTGTACTACGCTAGCCAAATGTGAAAATTAGAAGCTTTTGCATGGGTTTTAAGCACTAATATGTACAATTTTAAGGCATGTGCAGTGATTTTTTTCAGTAGAAAAATAGAATCAGATAAAGCAGAATTTTTGAAGGAAGGTTGTGAGTTTGATTGAATGTTGCCACATAAGAGTAACGTTCTCTGTAATTTTGTTTATACTTATAGATTTGTAGTGATACTGGATGAGAGTTTCATTGCCTTCATGTGTCTGTAGGTACTAGTAGCAGAGATGCATAATAACTAGCTTTAGTAAAATGCAGAGGGAACAAGTTATGCCAGAATATCTTTATATGCATTATGAACGGCATGGCCTTAGTAGAGAGCTAGATCAAAATTTTAGTAGAATGAAAGAAGTTCTGGAAATTTATATAATTTCTACACTGGGAAGCTGTTCCCAGTCCAGCCAATATTGAGAGATATAATAAGAGTGTGATTAAGTCTGAAGGCCTGCAGTTAAGAGGTGATATCAGTGTATGGTGATTGGACCAGTGAAATGAAGGCACAGTTAGCTGTAATATAAATCACCTAGCTTATGGAGAGTGGATTCTTAAGTGGGCAAAGGTCTGAACTATCTGCAAGACATTAGAGCCATGCTCCTTTCTCTTCCTAGGAAGATGTCCATCTGCAAGACTTCAAAGGCATGCTTCCATCTCCTCCATGGAAGATGAAGATCTGCAGGACATCAGAGGCATGCTCCTTTCTCCTCATGGGAAGATGTACTTTTTATTTCAATCTTTTCTAAGCCATCTTGTTGGGCTGTGTGACCTGGTAGCTGAACATTTTTTTTAATAAAAGGGATGTGTATCTATAATAGGTGTTATAGAATGTATTTTTTTTTTTTGAGTGGGGGGCCTAGGTCTGTCGGATAGCTTTAGGTGTACAAGGAATACATAGTCTGTATTACTAAAATCTTAAAATGACCAACCTTGGCTCTGGTAACATGAACTTCTTAGTGTGCCTATGTTTTGACCTGGTGTTTTCCTGTTGTTACAGAGGTCCTATAGGGTATGCACACAGGAGCACACACACACACATATATATATATATATATATATATATATATATATATATATATTTATTTATTTATATGGGACTTCCCTCCTGACCCATCAGGAAAAACTAGGGTTACATTAGCAAACTAAAAAATATAGCTACATTATTTCAATAAACTACTAAGTTATACAATATAAGCAAACAAAAAACAACCCACCAACTTCGCAACCAAAACAGTTAATAAAAAAATGAAGCCACCAGAGGGAACTAAAACTGAACATTTTATTTGATTAGCATTTTCATTCATAAAACTGCATAGAACTTCTTCAGATAAAAACCCTGCCAAACAAACATTTAAATAGACAATAAAACATTGCCATCTGGTGGACAATTTAACTCAAACACCACCAAACGACCTAAATACTTCAAAAATGCGCATAAAAATTCATCTAAAATTTACATTATTGTTGTATATTAACCAAGTAATCACTTCTATATGATTTCTGTAACTTCATGTTTCTAAGAATCAATAAACTATTAATTGATGTCTTCTCATTTGGGCCAGCTTTGTGTATTGCAAGTAGATCCAGTTACGAAAACAACTCCTAGGCTTCAAGATGCACTGCCCAATTACCTTCCCTTTCAAAAAAAAGGCAACCTTTTCCGAAAAAAAAAAATGTAAATTTCTTAGAAGCAGCACAACTAATACAATGCTTGTAAGGTGCCTCGTCAAATTGTCCCTAAAGATGGTGTTAACATGCAGGTAAATCCTTTTTCTCAAGTCAGTCTTGGTCTTAACTACATAAAATGCTGAGCAAGTTAAACAGTGGGCCAAATACCCTACCCATTTTGTATTACAATCGAATTTGCCATTATGGGAAGTCCTTTAAGAACATGGTTTAAAATAAAACTAGCCCTTTCCCAAATACAGTGGATATAAAAAGTGTACACACCCCTGTTAAAATGCCAGATTTTTGTGATATTAAAAAAATGAGACCACAATAATTCATTTCAAAACGTTTCCCATCTATAATGTGACCTGTAACCTGTACAATTCATTTGAAAAACAAACAAATCTCTTAGAGGAAAAAATATGAAAAATAAAAAATGTACAATAAGCTGGTTGCATAAGTGTGCACACCCATAAACTAATACTTTGTTGAAGCACCTTTTGCTTTAATCACAACATTCAGTCCTCTTGAGCACACACCTGCCATCAATTAAAGAGACTCTGATTAACCCCAAATAAGGTTCAGTTGTCCTAGTAGGATTTTCCTGACATTTACTCAGTTGTCTGCTACAGCAAAAGCCATGATTTGCAGAGAGCTTACAAAGCATCATAGGGATCTCATTGTTGAAAGGTATCAGTCAGGAGAAAGGTACAAATAATTTCCACAGCATTGGATATACCATGGAACACAGTGAAGACAGTCGTCAAAAAAGGAGAATATATGGGACAACAGTGACGTTGCAAAGAATTGGACATCCATCCAAAATTGAAGACAAAAGCTGGTCAGGGAGGCTGCCAAGAGACCTACAGCAACACTGGAGAAGCTGCAGGAATTTCTGGCAAACACTGATTGTGTAGTACATGTGAAAACAATCTCCCGTATTCTCCATATGTCTGGCCTATGGGGTATGTTTTCAAGACAGAAGCATTTTCTTACACAGAAAAACATCCAGGCATGGCTAAAATTTGCAGAACAATATATCAAGTCTCCCAAAAGCATGTGGGAAAATGTGTTATGGTCTGATGAGACCAAGGTTGAACTTTTTGGACACAATTCAAAAAGGTATATTTGACACAAAAACAACACTTTGCATCCAAAAGAATACCATCCCCATGATGAAGCATGGGGGTGGCAGTATCATGCTTTGGGGTTGCTTTTCTTCAGCTGCAACTGGGGCTTTAGTCATGGTGGAGGGAATTATGAACAGTTCCAAATACCAGTCACTTTTGGACCAAAACCTTCAGATGTCTGCTAGAAAGCTGAAGATGAAGAGGAATTTCACCTTTTAACACAACAATAACCCCAAACATACATCCAGATCATCAAATGAATGGCTTTACCAGAAGAAAATTAAAGTTTTGCAATGGGTCAGCAGGGGCCCAGACCTAAATCCAATAGAAATCTGTGGGGTGACCTGAAATGGGTGTGCACAAGAGATGTCCTCGCAATCTGACAGATTTGGAGCACATTTGCAAGGAAAAGTGGGCAAATATTGGCAAGTCAAGATGTGCCATGCTGATAGACTCCTACCCAAGAAGAAAACATATTAGTTTAAGGGTGTGCACACCTACGCAACCAATTTATTGTACATTTTTTATATTTATTTCCCTAACAGATTTGAAGGTGGGAAAAAATTTGAAATGATTTATTGTGGTCTCGTTTTTTATATCCCCAAAACTTGGCATTTTATCAGGGGTGTGTACACTTTTTATATCCACTGTGTAACTGCACTGTGAGCAACACCCACACTTTGTCATTCCCTTATTTCCTATAGAAAGATTAAGGGAGCCACTCTGGGTCTTCTCAAAGTACTTCCTTAAGTTTTTTTTGTTTTGTTTTATAAACTAATAATGTTTTTTCACCCAGCATTCCTTCACATCTTAAGGGATTAATAGCACTTTTCAAATTGTTTCCAAAATAGATCTTGTTTTCTTCATTGCGCAGTCATACTCACATACCATTGCCCTAAGAAAAATTCAGACTTTTGTGTTAGTGTCACCCTCAACATTACTATCAATCACAACTCCAGTTAAAATAAGTTGAAATTAGGTTTTCTGCCTATAATTACATCCAGCTTCATAAACTCTGTCATAGCTGGCAGATAAGCTCTCTCCAGAAACATCCCAGTCAGAGTATCTAATTGAGCTACAAACCATTCATCATCATATACTAACTAACCTAGATGCTTTAATCATCTGTCATTTAAGGACATTTCTTTTCTGCCCGGGGGGGGGGGGGTGGAAACTATTGAAATACAACTAATTGTTGGAATGAGTGGCTTTTCTATAAATGGACAGAAGACAATTAACAATACTGTTTTTATAAATAGTAACATTCATAAAATTAATTTCACTGACATCAATATGTGCTGAAAAAGATAAAAATAATGTGGTATTATTAATGTAGTCAATGAATTTCAATAAACTTTCAACTTTACTGGACCACAAAATAAAAATATCCATGTAATGTAAATGTAGTTTTAAATAATCAGAACATTTTGTAACAGAAACTTATAATTTTTATCACACCACAGAACATTGTTGGCAAATATGGGGCAGCAGCTGCCCCCTTCACTACCCTAGTGATCTGTCTATAATATCTACGTTCAAAAAAGACAGTTATTGATAACACTATATTCCACCAGTAAATTAATATTGCCCTGTGACACACTTGTACTCTCAAACAAGGCATCACCAAACCAGTGTATACCTGTGGTGTGTGGGATAACTAAAAGCAGGTCATGAACATCTATAGAAACCAATATAAAATCATTATCATAATGAATTTGTTTTAATGATTGTAAAAAATGATGCATATCCTTTAAAACATGACTTGCCAGCAAAAACTTGCTTCAATTTGTGATCAATAAATGTTGGCAGCAGTTCCATTTTGGAACTCCCAGCCCAATGCTACAATAGGGCACAAAGGTTAAGTTAAGTTGCTCTGTGGTGTTTGAGCTAAATTGTCCACCAGGTGGTTTTATTTTATTGTCTATTTAAATGTTTGGAAGGGTTTTTTATCTGAAGAAGTTCTATGTACATTTATTCATGCAAGCACTAATCTAATAAAAATCCCCTGTTGTGGTTTCCTTTGGTGGTATATGATATAAGACTAATTAAATAGAAAAGACGTGCACAATTGTCAGCCTAATGCTAGGAATATATATATCTATACATATATATATATATATATATATATATATATATATATATATATATATTTAAGTGTGTGATTTAAGCTGTTGTCTTGATGGGACCTCACCAGTAAATTGGCACTGTACATTTAGTAGAATATATTACTACAAATATTTGCTGCTGCAATATTTGTTATCTTGTGCAATGCCAGGACTAGTAATTTTAGGGGTTCTAGATATCAAAGGTATGAAGATGAACAGCTATGCATATATGGAGCATCTCCAGCATGAAGTTCTATTCTTCTCAAGACTATATAATTACCCTAAATTGCTCCTGTTGCAATCACATAACTATTGATCAGACACATTAAGAATATAGTGTAATGACAGCAACATCAAATATTTAAAAAGACAGTAAAAATGCTGGGCGAACATACCATAGAATTCTAGCTCTCTATCACTAATCTCTGTCTTCCACTGTCAGAGCAGGTGGAGATGGCAACTCTGGAGGTCACTATGTCTATACCTCCACTTATAACAAAAGCAGTGATGCCAGTGGCATCAATCACTGCTTTGACATGTTGGTACGAGGCATTCGTTTGATACATGAGGCCATAATGGTTCTGTAAGTGCTCCCTATAATGTCTGTGTAGCATACAGAGGAAGATTTTTGCCCCCTAGCTGCAGCAGACAGGAGCCCTGCTGAATCTAATACTTGCAAAGGTCTTCTCCAATCAACAGATCAGATCAAAATGAAAAACGGTCTCTCTGTGTGCATGGCCATATGTTATGGGCACGATGTTTTGTGCATCATTGTGCAGCAACATTGCTATATGGAAAGTATCACTCTGTTATATGTGAGCATACTCTAAAAATGATTTTCTAGCTTGCAAATAAGCAAGCAAAAGCATGGTAGTACTGAATGTGATTGATAGGACAGTACTTTATAGCAGCAATTCAGAGATGATTGTACTAACTCCCCTCATTACCATGCTATGAGACAGTAAAATCCATTGTAAGAATCAAAAGGACTGTAGAATACTGTCGTGAACTGGAAATAACTAGACAAAACTGGAATGAGGTTGGAACAAATGTCTTTATCTAGACCCTGAACTGTGTTGAACAGGTGGCAGTCTCTCTATGTGCCATATCATCTTTCTCCTTTCAGATTAAAAGTCTGCATATACTGTAGTTCAGTTAAGAATGTTTTATTGTGTACAGTGTAGGTAGATGTCAAGAATATTCAAATCAAATTTTACTGTCTGCAATAACAATGCTGATAAACTGAAATAGACTGAATTATAATATTGGTAGCCACTGCACTCATTATACTCAGAATTATTCCTTTGCTCCTGAATAATATAAATAATATTCTGGAATGCTGGCTATTTGATTTGACTTCTGCACTCACTCTTGAGTATCTATACCAAAGTTCTGAGGACTTCACTGCAATGACTTTCTGTGTCTCAGTCTAAACTTACTTAATAACTTCCTTCTTTTTCTGAAGTATCTCTCCTAATAATACCAGAACCCTGTACATTTCATACAAGTTTTATGGGTCTATATTACCAGATCGAAAACTCGTTTCAGCGAACACCACAAGCCTGACACATGTAGTGTGAACTACGGTAATGGCAAATGTTCAAAACCGCAAAACATGAAATGTCGAAGTGTCATGGTTGGCTCGTCTGCGGTATAGCTCCATAAGGTAAGTGTGCAATAGTTACGGACCTTAGGTTTAGGATACGGATTAAGGTAAGTGCATAGATAGGTAATGTATGTAAAGTTTAGTGTAGGGTTAGAAGTAGGGTTTGATTAAGTGCATGCATGTGGATTATTTGTTTTGTTTGTATATATGTCTGTAGGGTAAGTGTGCGATAGTTGCAGACTTAGGGTTAGAGTGCGGGTTAAGGTAAGTGCATAGATAGTAATGTATGTAAGGTTTAGTGTAGGGTTAGAAGTAGGGTTTGGTTAGTGCATGTATGTGTTTTATTTATTATGTTTGGGTATGTAGTATGTAGCGCGCGGTGGTGTTGGCTGACTATGATGGTTCGAGATTTGAAAATTCGCAGTTTAGGGGGTTTGGCATATTTGCGGTTCGTGCTATACATGTCAGTCTTGTGGTGTTCGCTGAAATGGGTTTTCGATCCGGTAATATAGACCCAGTTTTACATGCCTCTTTACCCTTGGTACCCAAGCCTGTTTATACTTAATGTACTACACATACTGTTTGTACATTTTATTCTTATCAGTATTCATGTGAACAGTGGGTAAAGCAAGAACAACTAGTAACCCTCAGGGCACCACCGACCACTGATAAAAACCAAGAAAACAGCCATATGCAAACCAATGATGAAATACTTGAAAATATTCAGGTATGAAAATAGAATGAAGTTCACAGTGACCAAAAAATAAAATATTTGTTTACAAGTAGATTGAGCACTTTCATTCTGCAACTGGAACTTCATCAGAATCTGAATCACTCACTACATGATTTCCTTTATACAATTAAAGCCCTACCAGCTGTTATTCATTCAAAACAACAGTTAATACAACTTTAAAATAATATTTCATTGTGTCAACAGAATTTTTTTTAAGAATACATTTTAAAAATAGAAAATAGGATTTAAGATACATTTGTTTTAAAACACATTTATTTTTTTTTTCTAAAACCCACCATGAGAAGTCTTAAAAAGTTAAAAATGATTCGATTGACATGTAATGAATAATGTGAGTATAAAATATGCAGGAAATCTGCTCTAAAAATTAAATTAATGTTAGTGTTACAAACTTATTGCATTCCTTTTCAGGACAGGGTGAGTAGATATCATGTTGTTCAGACCAGGGGGGTTCATAGCGTTTAATAACAACTACCATTTGAGTTCTGTGAATACAATGGGTTATATAGAAATGTTTTTCCATGTATTGAACATAATTGCAAGCAGAATGTAGACAGAAAAAACAAAAAATCCAAGAGGGATTTGAATAAAAACAAAATGATACAGTTTGCCCATTCAAACCACCAAAAAATCCCACCACCAATGCACCTCCTATCAATCAGTGCCACAAGAACCACATGATGTCCACTATGAGGACATCATTGATTTTGGTCATGACGGGAGTTTTCCAGTACTTATGAGTTCTGAAAGGTTGGCGGCAAACACCACCCATATTCAGGAGCTGGACCTGGACACATCCCTAGGCCAATACAAACAATGCAACAGGCAGGGGGATAAGGGAAGGGAAACGGGCAGAGATAGGAGACATGGAGGCAGCCAAATTACTAATCATGCAACAACCTCATGGTATCACATTGATTTTGAATGGATACAGAATTTACAATTATAGTCATGCCACAATCAGTCCAAATAATTTTAAGCTTTTTTTCCTGGAGGATATACATTCATCCCTACTCCACATTTTAATTTAGTTGATTTACTCACTGAGTTCAAACTTTATACTAGAAAGTTAAATCTGGCAGCACTTTTCAATAATAAAAAATATCAAATAGTACATCTTAAAAAATTAACTTAGAAAAAAAGAGCACTTTTAATCCACCAGTGCACTCAACTTTACAAATCTTTGAAAATGCATGCATCCAAAATTATTATGACTTTAACAAGGAAAGCAGAATTTGTAAACACAAAAACATCACATTGGGTGAGCTTTGATATACCTGAAGCTATTAAGAGGGACAGATCTGTTAGGATCATACAGCTGGACAAATGGGGAGGAAAATTCATGGTTAGTTCACGGCAGTGCACTGAAGCAATGAATGAATTGCTTTATGATACAGAAACCTATGCGGTTGCATCAAAAAATTAGATTAACATTGATCCATATTTATAAGACCTTATGCTGGAAGGAAGAACTGATGTAAATCTGTATACATATTTAATAAATATGAAACATATCATACCTAGCTTCTTTGGTATGCCCAAAATTCACAAGTGTACCGGCAAATTGAAATATAAACCCATAGTAGCCACACATGACTCTTAAATGTACCCTTTGGCAGTTTTCCTAGACAAGAACTTAAAACCAGGGTTTTGCAATAAATCCCATTTACTCAAAGGTTCATGGGACTTCCTCAGCAGACTCATTTCCAACCTCTGGTCCAGTGATGTTTGCTTGTAATAGATTTGTTTACATGCATACCCAAGGAGGAGGGTCTAGCACTTTGTCATAGTACAGTAAATTCTCAGTTAATTGCAACAAAAGCAACCAGAACTCCTCAAGCAAAAAAAATAAATAAATAAATAACAATTGAAGAAATACAACACAATTTCATGTATTGCACTTTCTGTTTCCCCCCTGCAGAAACATACCTTACGTTTTTAGAGTTTTAGAGTTTTAAACAGGAAGATGGAAATAAATTACATCTCTCACCAACCTAAGAACAAGTCAAACCAAACAAATAGTACAGGGTACAGTATTAGTAAGGCCTATTTTTAATAGTAACTCTCAAACAACCAAAAACTACAGTTTTCCGTCATCTACCAATCCCCATGGCTGCCAATTAACTGAGAGTTTACTGTAGTCTAAATAAATGCTCCTTTCTTTCCAACTTTGAAGTAGAACTTTTAAGTGAACTCATGATGATTATTTTGGAAAACAATTTTCTGTTTTTCAAAGGTGAATTGTTTTAAGAAGATTAAAGGTGTAGCCATGGGCAAAGTGTGCAGCATCTCTATGTATGCAAATTTTGTTTTATTAGCAGGGGAAAAAGAATATGTATTTAAGTCCATTTTTTTCCAGGATTGTAAGATTTACTTAAGATACCTGGATGACATTTTAATCTTATGGGCAGGTCCGTTGGAAATTATAGATGATTTCATCAAAGAATTAAATGCTTCCACTTCCTTTTTGAAAATTACACCTGATTTTAATCAAACAAGTATTTGTTTCCACTTAAAAAATTCTGTTGACACAATGAAAACTTACTTCAGTTTTAACATGAGAGTCAAAACTAAATATATATTGAAAGCTGACATTTACCAGCTCTTATCTTCACTGCAATAGCTTTCACCCAGTTGTCAAAAAAAATTAGTCAAGGGCCAGTATATTTGTGTCACTTGAATGACATCAAGCTTGGATGATCTGCTGGAAAAATTGAAGTCCCTTGATTGTATATTTTTACAATATGGATATGGTTACCCATGATAATTTATTTTTCAGCATTAGAAATGAAGTGAAATACGAATGGGGCACTAAATACATAGAACTCCTAGGATGTAACATCAACAATGAATTGGACTCAGTGAACATGGGTACACACACTAAACTGGATAAAGATTACATTAGAGCATTGATATTAGAATACAACCATGTAACCTCTATGGTCAAAAACATTATTAAAAAAATGGTCTCTTATCAAATGGAACACCCCACTTCATAACATTTTAGGTGTTGAGTTAGTTTTTCTTTATAAAACAGCACACAATTTGAAGTACATTTTAGAGTTACATCACGCAACCAGACAGATCTGGGTGAGTCAGAGGTACCACAAAATGTGGGCAGTGAAAGCTATGTGCATACATTATTAATCAAAAGCAAATAATTCTTG
The DNA here is from genome assembly GCF_019279795.1 of Protopterus annectens. Taxonomy (NCBI): domain Eukaryota; kingdom Metazoa; phylum Chordata; order Ceratodontiformes; family Protopteridae; genus Protopterus; species Protopterus annectens. The sequence goes on from NC_056739.1 coordinate 1,500,384,922, forward strand.
AGAATGGACATGATACTAAGATCATATTCATTAATGGTAATTGCAAATCAACAGGTATCTTATACCTAACACTATGCTTGGGCTGCTATGGTTCCATTATAAGCAAAACAGAATGAACACTCAATAAAAGGAATTATGAATATCTCTATGACATAAGAAAAAGGAATATAAATAACACACTTTACAAATACCAACATAAATGTACTGGATAATGCAAGTAATACTTTGGTATAGTAGAAAAAAAATTCCCATGGACCTTAAAGGAGGAGACTGGGAGAACTACATTGAAATATGTGAACTCAAATGGCGATTGTTATTAAACAATATGAACCGCCCCTCCCCGTCTGAACTACGAGATATCCATTCACCCTATACTGAAAAGGAATGCAATCATTTTCTAACACTGATATTAATTTTAAGTTTTAGAACAGATTTCCTGCATATTTTTTACACTCACATTATTAATTACATGTCAGTCACGTTGTATTGAACTTTTAAGACTTCTCACGGTGTTTTTTTTGAAAAAATCTAGTTTAAAAAAACAGGTTTTAAAACAAATGTCTCTGAAAACCTATTTTAAATTTTATTCTTAAAAAAAATCTGTTGGCACGATGAAATGTTATTTTAGAGTTGTATTAATTGTCATTTTGAATGAATAATAGCTGGTAGGGCTTTAAATTAATATATATAAAAGGATATCACGTAGTGATTGATTCTGATGAAGTTCCA